>NC_134362.1:206420762-206453262 GCF_048569485.1 Anomaloglossus baeobatrachus
AACTTTCTGTGCAGGGCGGGATCTCTGCACAGGGAGAACGGGGGGGAGGTTTTGGGTGGAGATTTTACCTTTTTGGTTGATTTTCTGGCCTCATCCCAGACGTTTCTTGTGTCATCCGAGCTGTTACCTCGAGGCAGAGTATATAATGTGCAGACAGGTTACATGTAGCCGTGACATAGGAGTCGTCAGTCATGTAGACACTGACAGGAGCGTCCGCCCCGGGGGGACCCGGTAACGTTATGTCATATATGGCGACCGATGCACCTGATTACGGGTGACCTCCACCTCCCAGATCATGGGGCGAGTGCATGGCTGCGGACAGACACTTCATTGTACAATGATCCAGCGCCTACGAGAAGCTCCGCAGCTGCAGAACGTCCTCTTGTCATTGGCTTAACTGCAGAACACACAGCATTGTTAGGCCAGAACATAGTGAGCACCTCTGGCAGTGACCCCCGCAGCAGTGCGCACCCCTGTAGATATCAGACGTCGGGGAGCCGCAGATATCATCCATCCTCTGCGCATGCTGCTAATCTAAAATCCGCTGGTTCTGTTCATTTACACTGTGAATGTTTTTTTTTGCCACATGTGATGTATTAAAGCACAGTGTAACATCCTGGTGACCTCTGGCAGTGACTCCCGCAGCCGTGCGCAGCTCTGTGGATAGCAGACGCCGCAGATTTCATCCATCCTCTGCACATGCTGCTAATATAAGAGCCACAGCTCCCTGTCTGTTTACGCTATGAATGTTTGTTTTTTTCTGCATGTGATGTATTAGAGCACTGTGTAAAATCCTGGTGACCTCTGGCAGTGACTCCCGCAGCCGTGCGCAGCTCTGTGGATAGCAGACGCCGCAGATTTCATCCATCCTCTGCACATGCTGCTAATATAAGAGCCACAGCTCCCTGTCTGTTTACGCTATGAATGTTTGTTTTTTTTCTGCATGTGATGTATTAGAGCACTGTGTAAAATCCTGGTGACCTCTGGCAGTGACTCCCGCAGCCGTGCGCAGCTCTGTGGATAGCAGACGGCGCAGATTTCATCCATCCTCTGCACATGCTGCTAATATAAGAGCCACAGCTCCCTGTCTGTTTACGCTATGAATGTTTGTTTTTTTCTGCATGTGATGTATTAGAGCACAGTGTAAAATCCTGGTGACCTCTGGCAGTGACCCCCTGCAGCAGTGCGCAGCTCTGTGGATAGTAGGCGCCGGGGGCTGCAGATTTCATCTATCCTCTGCACATGCTGCTAATCTAAAATCCGCAGCTCCTGTCAGTTTACACTGTGAATGTTTTTGCCGCATGTGATGTATTAAAGCACAGTGTAAAATCCTGGTGACCTCTGGCAGTGACCCCCGCAGTGGATGTCATTGCAAAAAAGGAGTATTTTCCCCTTTGTTGTGAATTTCACTCAGCTCCTCTCCGTTGTTTTTCCCAATAAGTTTTGTATTAATACACAGCAAAAAAGCTGCTGCGTTCTCACTTTTTGGGGACTTTGGCCTTAAAGGGATTGTCCTAGAATAAAATAACACGGCCGCGGCTCACAGGCGGAGCCTAGTATTGCCGCTCAGTGCTGTTTAAGTGATGGGGGACTGAGCTGTAATCCGTGGCCGGGGCTGACACTAGTTTGGGTCCACAGTAGCCACGTTTTTCTTGCCCTTTAATATCAGAGCCTCCCATCGTCCCCCCGCTTGTTCAGTGATTGTTCTGAGGCTTTGTTTTTTTAAGTATCATCTTTACCCAATGCACTGTAGGATTAGTTCACCATCCACGTTCTCCACCTGCTTGTTGACTGTTTCCACTGACAGCCGGCAGTGTTATGACGGCATTTCTTAGGTATAACACTGACCGTATATTGCAGCTTCGGTGAACTTTGCTTCCTTCCTATATTTGCTCTTGTAGTAATCATGGCTGGGTGGTGCCCGCTGTTATCTACGTACCATCCTGTGAAGTGTCTGACACCGTCACAGCGGCCTCTGTGTGATTACAGCTCTGGGGACGACCCTCCATTCCACAGAATAAAATAATAGAAATCCGGCAGTGGAGTCACTCGGTGACTAGGAATATTCATGTTTCCCCGTCCTTCTCTCGCCCGGCTGCGGGGGCACGGTCCGGTGTGTCTGTCCTGTGCTCGCCCGGCTGCGGGGCACGGTCCGGTGTGTCTGTCCTGTGCTCGCCCGGCTGCGGGGCACGGTCCGGTGTGTCTGTCCTGTGCTCGCCCGGCTGCGGGGGCACGGTCCGGTGTGTCCGTCCTGTGCTCGCCTGGCTGCGGGGCATGGTCCGGTGTGTCTGTCCTGTGCTCGCCCGGGCTGCGGGGCACGGTCCGGTGTGTCTGTCCTCTGCTCGCCCGGCTGCGGGGCACGGTCCGGTGTGTCTGTCCTCTGCTCGCCCGGCTGCGGGGCATGGTCCGGTGTGTCCATCCTGCTCTCACCCGGCTGCGGGGCACGGTCCGGTGTGTCTGTCCTGTGCTCGCCCGGCTGCGGGGCACGGTCCGGTGTGTCTGTCCTGTGCTCGCCCGGCTGCAGGGCATGGTCCGGTGTGTCCGTCCTCTGCTCGCCCAGCTGCAGGGTACGGTCCGGTTGTGTCTGTCCTCTGCTCGCCCGGCTGAGGGGCACGGTCCGGTGTGTCTGTCCTGTGCTCGCCCGGCTGCAGGGCACGGTCCGGTGTGTCTGTCCTGTGCTCGGCCGGCTGCGGGGCACGGTCCGGTGTGTCTGTCCTGTGCTCGCCCGGCTGCAGGGCACGGTCCGGTGTGTCTGTCCTGTGCTCGCCTGGCTGCGGGGCATGGTCCGGTGTGTCCGTCCTGTGCTCGCCCGGCTGCGGGGCATGGTCCGGTGTGTCTGTCCTGTGCTCGCCCGGCTGCGGGGTATGGTCCGGTGTGTCTGTCCTGTGCTCGCCCGGCTGCGGGGCCCGGTCCGGTGTGTCTGTCCTGTGCTCGCCCGGCTGCGGGGCATGGTCCGGTGTGTCTGTCCTGTGCTCGCCCGGCTGCGGGGCATGGTCCGGTGTGTCTGTCCTGTGCTCGCCCGGCTGTGGGGCACGGTCCGGTGTGTCTGTCCTGTGCTCGCCCGGCTGCGGGGCATGGTCCGGTGTGTCTGTCCTGTGCTCGCCCGGCTGCGGGGCATGGTCCGGTGTGTCTGTCCTGTGCTCGCCCGGCTGCGGGGCACGGTCCGGTGTGTCTGTCCTGTGCTCGCCCGGCTGCGGGGGCCCGGTCCGGTGTGTCTGTCCTGTGCTCGCCCGGCTGCGGGGCATGGTCCGGTGTGTCTGTCCTGTGCTCGCCCGGCTGCGGGGCATGGTCCGGTGTGTCTGTCCTGTGCTCGCCCGGCTGTGGGGCACGGTCCGGTGTGTCTGTCCTGTGCTCGCCCGGCTGCGGGGCCTGGTCCGGTGTGTCTGTCCTGTGCTCGCCCGGCTGTGGGGCACGGTCCCGGTGTGTCTGTCCTGTGCTCGCCCGGCTGTGGGGCACGGTCCGGTGTGTCTGTCCTGTGCTCGCCCGGCTGCGGGGCACGGTCCGGTGTGTCTGTCCTGTGCTCGCCTGGCTGCGTGGCCCTGTCCAGTGTGTCCGTCCTGTGCTTGCCCGGCTGCGGGGCACGGTCCGGTGTGTCTGTCCTGTGCTCGCCCGGCTGCGTGGCCCTGTCCGGTGTGTCCGTCCTGTGCTCGCCCGGCTGCGGGGTATGGTCCGGTGTGTCTGTCCTGTGCTCGCCCGGCTGCGGGGCCCTGTCCGGTGTGTCCGTCCTGTGCTTGCCCGGCTGCGGGGCATGGTCCGGTGTGTCAGTTCCCCCTGCAGCGGGTGACATTACAGGCCCCTTCCATACATTCTTACATGTTTGCCGTTATTATTTGCAATTCCCACAATGGCCTGTATTAACAAGGGGCGCCCTCCTGTGTTTTGTGCAGAGCGCGCTAAGACTGGAGGACGGCGACAATGAGGAGTCCTCCGGTGTACCCCGCAAGGACCGGAGGAAAAACTCCCTGGGGGTAGAAGAGGGACGACGCTCAAGACGCTCCCTGGGTAACAGCGCCGAAGTATGGGCCAAGATCAACAACCCCGCACCCACAGCGCCCCCTACTGAAAACAGCATTAACCTCCAGAGCACCGCCAATCAGCGCCCCGTGCAGAAGCCCAGCGTGTGCATCGTGCCCCCGTCTCCGCCAGCAGAGAAGACACAGCCGCCGAGCCGTGACCGCGAGCGAAACGTGGAGCCAACGAGCCCGGAGGAGACGCCGCCGAGCGAGCAGTGAGTGCAGTGCACGAGTGTGGGGTACAGCAATATCTACCTTTCCTAAATATGCTGCTCTGCCGCCCCCTGGTGGCCGGATGAGGTATCACACCGCCGCCGCCGGAGTTTAGATGCAACTTTTATGTGTCTGTGATGTCCTAAACCTCTCTGCATTCTCTCCCTGCACAGGCCGAGCCCAGAGAACGGCACCACGCACAGCAGCTCCGCCAACATCTGCCTGTCCAGATCCCCCCCGGAGGCGGAGAAGACCCCCACCGTCAGCGGACCGCAGCATATTTAAGTAAGTATTGACCCTTCCAACCATCGCCAGAGGCGGGGCTTATTCTCCATAGGTAATCGTTACGGCTGCGGCAAAGTGTTTTGATTCCATGTGCCGAATTCAGCCGTCATTTATCCACAGTGACACATTGTAACAAACCCGCTGCTGTGAGCAGGAAACATTGTCAGCTTCTTAGTATAAGTAATCACGAAGGCTCCTATTCACTGACAGCGAGCGGACGTACTGAGAATGAGAGCAGGACAAAGGAGATGAAAAAGTTGATAAACTTTTCGGGAACTTTTTCCCCATAAGGCTGCAGTGCTGGTGTATACGGCTATAAACAGCAGCACAGAGTATTACAGCGCTGCATTGTGCCGCTGACAGCGGATGTGGACCCCGGGGTCCTGGCGGCTCGTCGGCCGTAAACCGTGGTTCTGCTGGCAGCCGGCTCTTGTGAAGCTCCCAGAGGGGGCAGGGAGGGGAGCGGGGGAACCTTTTGTCTTGCACTTGTTACCATAGTAGTGGCCGGGGGGGGCTTTCTCCGCAGGCCGCTCTATTCAGGACCCCGGCCCGCTCCCGCAGACATGGTGTGAAGGTGAGTCCTGCGGTGCGTCGAGGGGAAGTGGGATCCCGGAGGTGCAGGAGCCGCTGCTGTGTGGGGGGGGGGGCGCAGCGCTGGACCCCGCACCCGGATTACAAGCTCAGATGAATAGCCATTGTGCGGAGATATAAAGGAGCAAGGACAAGACACGGAGCACGGGAAGAGGTGGGTGGGGGGCACTGTGCGGAGGTGGGGGGGGCTACTCTGCGGAGGTGGGGGGGGCTACTCTGTGGAGGTGGGGGGGGGGCTACTCTGCGGAGGTGGGGGGGGCTACTCTGCGGAAGTGGGGGGGCTACTCTGCGGAGGTGGGGGGGGCTATTCTGCGGAGGGGGGGCACCGTGCAGATGTTGGGGGGGCGGGGGCACTGTGAGGAAGTGGGAGCACAGCTGCTCTCTGGGTGGGCAACCAGAAAGAATATGGTTACCCTGCCACTTAATCATCAGATAGGTCCTGATGTCTGTACATGGACCTCCTATAGCTTGAATTGGGGGGTGACTGACACCAAGGCGGCTCATGATAGTGGGCCGGGCACCCCCTTTCTCTGCACTTATGGAAATGGTGGGCCTGGCGCCCCCTCTCTGTATGTTATTGGGGTCCCAGTGGTTGGACCCCCAGTGTCTCATGCTCTTTTATTATGGCGCTCCCCTGTAAGTCTCTTAATTTCTTCGTCCTTTGTATAATGAAGTGTTCACAGTCTTTCACCATCTTGAAGTTCTGTTTCCTGTCTGTGAGGCCTGAACCCATTCTGGTCCCTCTTCCCCCCCCCCCCCCCCCGTCTTACTGCCCCCTCCCCGCTCCCCCCCCGTCTTACTGCCCCCTCCCCGCTCCCCCCCGTCTTACTGCCCCCTCCTCTTCCTCGTCCCTGCCCCCTCCTCCTTGCCCTCCTCCCTCTCCCTCGTCCTCCTGCCCCCTCCTCTCCCCGTCCTCCTGCCCCTCCTCTCCCCCGTCCTCTGCCCCTCCTCCCCCCGTCCTCCTGCCCCCTCCTCCCCCCCGTCCCTTGCTCCTCCTGCCCCCCCGTCCCTCTGCCCCCCGTCCCTCCTGCCCCCCCGTCCCTCCTGCCCCCCCGTCCCTCCTGCCCCCCCGTCCCTCCTGCCCCCCTCCTCCTGCCCCTTCCTCCCCCTGTCCTCCTGCCCCTTCCTCCCCCCGTCCTCCTGCCCCTTCCTCCCCCCGTCCTCCTGCCCCCTCCTCCCCCCCGCCCCTTCCTCCCCCCCGTCCTCCTGCCGCTTCCTCCCCCCCGTCCTCCTGCCCCTTCCTCCCCCCGTCCTCCTGCCCCTTCCTCCCCCCCGTCCTCCTGCCCCTTCCTCCCCCCGTCCTCCTGCCCCTTCCTCCCCCCGTCCTCCTGCCCCTTCCTGCCCCTTCCTCCCCCCGTCCTCCTGCCCCTTCCTCCCCCCGTCCTCCTGCCCCTTCCTGCCCCTTCCTCCCCCCGTCCTCCTGCCCCTTCCTCCCCCCCGTCCTCCTGCCCCTTCCTCCCCCCCGTCCTCCTGCCCCTTCCTCCCCCCCGTCCTCCTGCCCCTTCCTCCCCCCCCGTCCTCCTGCCCCTTCCTCCTGCCCCTTCCTCCCCCCCGTCCCTCCTGCCCCTTCCTCCCCCCCCGTCCTCCTGCCCCTTCCTCCCCCCCCGTCCTCCTGCCCCTTCCTCCCCCCCCGTCCTCCTGCCCCTTCCTCCCCCCCGTCCTCCTGCCCCCTTCCTCCCCCCCGTCCTCCTGCCCCTTCCTCCCCCCCGTCCTCCTGCCCCTTCCTCCCCCCCGTCCTCCTGCCCCTTCCTCCCCCCCGTCCTCCTGCCCCTTCCTCCTGCCCCTTCCTCCCCCCCGTCCTCCTGCCCCTTCCTCCCCCCCCGTCCTCCTGCCCCTTCCTCCCCCCCCGTCCTCCTGCCCCTTCCTCCCCCCCCGTCCTCCTGCCCCTTCCTCCCCCCCGTCCTCCTGCCCCTTCCTCCCCCCCGTCCTCCTGCCCCTTCCTCCCCCCCGTCCTCCTGCCCCTTCCTCCCCCCCCGTCCTCCTGCCCCTTCCTCCCCCCCGTCCTCCTGCCCCTTCCTCCCCCCCGTCCTCCTGCCCCTTCCTCCCCCCCGTCCTCCTGCCCCTTCCTCCCCCCCGTCCTCCTGCCCCTTCCTCCCCCCCGTCCTCCTGCCCCTTCCTCCCCCCGTCCTCCTGCCCCTTCCTCCCCCCCCGTCCTCCTGCCCCTTCCTCCCCCCCCCCCCCCCCCGTCCTCCTGCCCCTTCCTCCCCCCCCCCCCGTCCTCCTGCCCCTTCCTCCCCCCCGTCCTCCTGCCCCTTCCACCCCCCCGTCCTCCTGCCCCTTCCTCCCCCCCCCGTCCTCCTGCCCCTTCCTCCCCCCCGTCCTCCTGCCCCTTCCTCCCCCCGTCCTCCTGCCCCTTCCTCCCCCCCCGTCCTCCTGCCCCTTCCTCCCCCCCGTCCTCCTGCCCCTTCCTCCCCCCCGTCCTCCTGCCCCTTCCTCCCCCCCGTCCTCCTGCCCCTTCCTCCCCCCGTCCTCCTGCCCCTTCCTCCCCCCCGTCCTCCTGCCCCTTCCTCCCCCCCCGTCCTCCTGCCCCTTCCTCCCCCCCCGTCCTCCTGCCCCTTCCTCCCCCCCCGTCCTCCTGCCCCTTCCTCCCCCCCATCCTCCTGCCCCTTCCTCCCCCCCCGTCCTCCTGCCCCTTCCTCCCCCCCGTCCTCCTGCCCCTTCCTCCCCCCCGTCCTCCTGCCCCTTCCTCCCCCCCGTCCTCCTGCCCCTTCCTCCCCCCCCGTCCTCCTGCCCCTTCCTCCCCCCCCGTCCTCCTGCCCCTTCCTCCCCCCCGTCCTCCTGCCCCTTCCTCCCCCCCGTCCTCCTGCCCCTTCCTCCCCCCCCCGTCCTCCTGCCCCTTCCTCCCCCCCCCCGTCCTCCTGCCCCTTCCTCCCCCCCGTCCTCCTGCCCCTTCCTCCCCCCCCGTCCTCCTGCCCCTTCCTCCCCCCCCGTCCTCCTGCCCCTTCCTCCCCCCCCGTCCTCCTGCCCCTTCCTCCCCCCCCCCCCCCGTCCTCCTGCCCCTTCCTCCCCCCCGTCCTCCTGCCCCTTCCTCCTGCCCCTTCCTCCCCCCCCCCCCGTCCTCCTGCCCCTTCCTCCCCCCCGTCCTCCTGCCCCTTCCTCTCCCCGTCCTCCTGCCCCTTCCTCCCCCCCGTCCTCCTGCCCCTTCCTCCCCCCCGTCCTCCTGCCCCTTCCTCCCCCCCGTCCTCCTGCCCCTTCCTCCCCCCCGTCCTCCTGCCCCTTCCTCCCCCCCGTCCTCCTGCCCCTTCCTCCCCCCCCGTCCTCCTGCCCCTTCCTCCCCCCCCCCGTCCTCCTGCCCCTTCCTCCCCCCCCGTCCTCCTGCCCCTTCCTCCCCCCCGTCCTCCTGCCCCTTCCTCCCCCCCGTCCTCCTGCCCCTTCCTCCCCCCCGTCCTCCTGCCCCTTCCTCCCCCCCCCGTCCTCCTGCCCCTTCCTCCCCCCCGTCCTCCTGCCCCTTCCTCCCCCCCCCGTCCTCCTGCCCCTTCCTCCCCCCCCCCCGTCCTCCTGCCCCTTCCTCCCCCCCCCGTCCTCCTGCCCCTTCCTCCCCCCCCGTCCTCCTGCCCCTTCCTCCCCCCCCCCCCGTCCTCCTGCCCCTTCCTCCCCCCCCCCCCGTCCTCCTGCCCCTTCCTCCCCCCCCGTCCTCCTGCCCCTTCCTCCCCCCCCGTCCTCCTGCCCCTTCCTCCCCCCCCCGTCCTCCTGCCCCTTCCTCCCCCCCGTCCTCCTGCCCCTTCCTCCCCCCCGTCCTCCTGCCCCTTCCTCCCCCCGTCCTCCTGCCCCTTCCTCCCCCCCGTCCTCCTGCCCCTTCCTCCCCCCCCCGTCCTCCTGCCCCTTCCTCCCCCCCCCCCCGTCCTCCTGCCCCTTCCTCCCCCCCCCCGTCCTCCTGCCCCTTCCTCCCCCCCCGTCCTCCTGCCCCTTCCTCCCCCCCCCCCGTCCTCCTGCCCCTTCCTCCCCCCCGTCCTCCTGCCCCTTCCTCCCCCCCCGTCCTCCTGCCCCTTCCTCCCCCCCCCGTCCTCCTGCCCCTTCCTCCCCCCCCCGTCCTCCTGCCCCTTCCTCCCCCCCGTCCTCCTGCCCCTTCCTCCCCCCCGTCCTCCTGCCCCTTCCTCCCCCGTCCTCCTGCCCCTTCCTCCCCCCCGTCCTCCTGCCCCCTTCAAACCCCCCCCCCCCCCCCCCCGTCCTCATAAGGAAAAACTATGAATGAAGCGCGCGCTCCATATCCGCGAGGCCCCGGCGTGGGTGTAAATGCTCCCGCGGCCTCCCCTTCACTTCCTGGGCCACTCATTATTGCTTTTCTCTGTACGAGGACTCGGCTGTCTCCCCTTTATCTTCAGTATCGGGGTCCGGACGTCTTTCTTGTCATCTCTCAACCTTAACCCTTTCTCTTCCAGAGCGAACCAAACAGACCCTGTTTGGTAAGTGCCCGGTCAGTGTGGTCAGTGAGTGCCCCCTTTTAACACTTACGTTGCTGGTATCTGTTCTCAGACAAGCGCCCCACCCCCCCCCCTAACTGACACCCGGGACGTGGACCCTCGTTTTGCTGTGAAATTGCCTGACCTAATAATCCGGCGCCGGTGATTGTACCGCGCCGCCGCCTCTGCGTGTGTTTTTGGTTTTACGTCACATCTAAATTCTGCATCTTCCCTCCATTAACCCTTTTTCCACCAGTGATTTTGTCTAACTGCAAGATATATCCCCCCCGAAACGTGTGATAGAAGAGAGCAATAGTGGCGATTAACATTAACCCTTCATTGTGCCGATAACATAAGTCTGTATATGTCTCCGTTTTTCCTTTGTCAGAAAGTTGGGTGCTGAACAATATGACCGCCATTGCCGCTCCTTTAGGGGTCATTACTCAGCTTTACTCGCCCCCTTAATGACTTGATATGCAGCGGACCCTCCTATAACGAGGCAGAGGACACTCAGGACTGTGGAAAAGCTGGGTGACCAGTCCTGACGGGTGCATCCCTTATCACCCAGCTTTCCGAGCACAGGTTACTCACCCCAATACCATGAGGCCGATGCCCCTCGCAGAGCATCTCTCCCCCAGCAGGGGGCGATCATTCCAAAACGACAGATTACATGCACATTGGAAACTGTCAGCAAGTTGACGTCTGCGTCGTTGGTGTGCAGGTCGCATGCGTCGTTAGTGTGCAGGTCGCATGCACCCGCTACTTATCCCGTCACCCGGTGTGTGGCATGCCGCGTGCCCCCCCGTCGTTACCGCCTGATAACCAGTATTTCCTGCAGGGAGGACAGTAACCATCATGTGTACGGGGACAAACCCATCCTGAAGAAGTTCCAGTAAGTGTCTATGTATAAAATTGTGTCTAATTTCACTTACAGCTGAGGGTTTGGTACAATTGCATCCATTCTCTACGATCATGTGCTATACCTCTGTCCCATCTGGTGTCTCCCGCGCTGGTGCACTGCATGCCTCTGCCCCCGACGCCGGGCCTCTGCCCCCGACGCCGGGCCTCTGCCCCCGACGCCGGGCCCTCTGCCCCCGACGCCGGGCCCTCTGCCCCCGACGCCGGCCCTCTGCCCCCGACGCCGGCCCTCTGCCCCCGACGCCGGCCCTCTGCCCCCGACGCCGGCCCTCTGCCCCCGACGCCGGCCCTCTGCCCCCGACGCCGGCCCTCTGCCCCCGACGCCGGCCCTCTGCCCCCGACGCCGGCCCTCTGCCCCCGACGCCGGCCCTCTGCCCCCGACGCCGGCCCTCTGCCCCCGACGCCGGCCCTCTGCCCCCGACGCCGGCCCTCTGCCCCCGACGCCGGCCCTCTGCCCCCGACGCCGGGCCTCTGCCCCCGACGCCGGGCCTCTGCCCCCGACGCCGGGCCTCTGCCCCCGACGCCGGGCCTCTGCCGGGCCCCGATCTTGTCCGTAATGATGATATTTTTCCCATCAGGTGCTTGCCCCCGATCCCGGATCCCCCCCCCCCCAGTATGATCGGACCAGTACCGGTGCGACCCGTCGCCTCATTTTCCAATCTGTCATTTCAGGAACCGATTTCTGGAGAATTTGGCGGCCACGGAGCTGGAGAAGATGTCGGCTTTGTCCAAAGGCAGACAGGAGGTGCTGGCCGAGGCCGTGCGGAACGGGACCGAGTCCGACGACGAAACCTCCCCGGAGCAGATCACGGACAGCTCCGGGGTGGAGGATTTCGGCAGCGGGGAGGAGAGTAAGTTACCGTGAGCATGGCCGAGTATTGCACGCTTATTACAGGGGAACTATCCGGCACCAGACACAACCTCTATGGGAGCCATATGGACAGTCCCTTTAATAGTCACATGACACATCTGGGTCCGATATGATGCGGTGTATCTGCACTGCAGCCCCATGGTGGCGGATAGTTCCCTTCATTTACGAGGGGCAGAGGAGGCCATCTTTTTTTTTTGCATGGATAGAAACTGTAAAGCTTTGCAGGAAGCGTGGGTAGATAGCAGCGTATATTATATCCTCCGCTCTGCGCCTAACTCCTCCCACCTGCATGATGACCCCGCCCCTGCTTAGTAGAGCCCCGCCCCTGCTTATAATGCATCCGTAGACTTTCCTGCATGCACGGCGCGCTCGGTCAGCATGCGGAGCCTCCTGCGCACACGGGCAGACGTGTAACCACTGCCCACCCCTCTGTTGGACACAGGAAAAGGGGATCTGAGTGAGAAGGAAGAGAAAAATGACAGTGTGAATGAGAAGGAGCTGTGCTCGGGGTCCAGCGATTCCTCTGCCAGCAGCACCCTGGAGCGAGAGGAGAAAGGAGGAGACCGCGAGGAGGAGCCTGAATCCCAGCCAGGCAAGACGGCACCGCATGCACGAGGCTCCGCGTCTCCAGACACCACAGCTCTTAAAGGGGATGTCTACCTGGCTGAACGCGTCCCTCGGCCGGGGAGACGTGGTCAGGACATGGGGAGGGGTGCGGGACGCTTTAACCATTGGGTAACAAAAGTTCTTCAGATTACTGGTATCGATTGTTTTACCGATTTACCCGGAGCTGATTCTAGGATGCAAAAATTTGTCAAATAATAATAAATAATAATAATAATCTTTATTTCTATAGCGCCAACATATTCCGTAGCGCTTTACAATTCAGGAGGATCATATACAAACAAGTAACAGTTATAGAAATACAATATTTAGAGGGGAAAAAAATACAACCCTGCTCGTGAGAGCTTACAATCTACAATGAGATGGGGGGGGGGGGCAAGGTTCAAGTGCTTATTTACAATGACAATCCAACCATCTCACGGAAATGGGGCTGGATAATGGTTTCCTGGACCAGTGGGCCCGAGCCTTGAGATGCCTTTGGGTGCCATAGAGTTTGATGTGGAGCTATGTTGTGAGAGGTTGTAGAGGGACTATGTGAATCGAATCTGATTAGGGAGTGTGATAGGCCGCCCTAAAAAGATGCGTCTTTAGGGTGCGTCTGAAGCTGAGTAAGTTGTGATTTGTCCTAACTTCTTGGGGTAGAGCGTTCCAGAGGGTTGGTGCAGCTCGGAAGAAGTCTTGGATCCGGGAGTGGGAGGTTCGAATTAGTGTGGATGTTAGTCGAAAGTCGCTTGCAGAGCGTAGAGAACGGGTGGGGTGATAGACAGAGAGGAGGGTGGAGATGTAGGGGGGTGCCGCACTGTGGAGAGCTTTGTGGGCGAGAACAAGCAGTTTGAATTGGATCCTGTGATATATGGGCAGCCAGTGCAATGACTGGCACAGAGGAGAGGCATCCGAGTAGCGGTTAGCCAGATAGGTGACCCTGGCTGCTGCATTAAGGATTGACTGTAGAGGGGAGAGTCTAGTTAGGGGGAGACCAATTAATAGAGAGTTACAGTAGTCCAAGCGAGAGTGGATCAGGGCCACGGTGAGGGTTTTTGTCGTTTCCATTGTGAGAAAGGGGCGGATTCTAGCGATGTTCTTGAGGTGCAAGCGGCAGGTGCGGGCAAGAGATTGTATGTGGGAGGTGAAGGAGAGATCAGTGTCAAGTATAACCCCCAGGCAGCGGGCTTGCTGCCTAGGACTTATCGTTGTGCCACACACAGAGAGGGAGATGTCAGGTTGAGGAAAGTTGGAAGATGGAGGGAAAAGAAGAAGTTGAGTTTTGGAAAGGTTAAGTTTCAGATAGAGAGCAGACATGACATTGCAAACTGCAGTCAGGCAGTCACTGGTGTTCTGTAGTACAGCGGGGGTGAGCTCAGGGGAGGAGGTGTATAGCTGTGTGTCATCAGCATAAAGATGGTACTGAAAGCCAAATCTGCTGATGGTCTGACCAATTGGGGCAGTGTAGAGGGAGAAAAGAAGAGGGCCGAGGACTGAACCTTGAGGGACCCCAACAGTGAGAGGAAGAGGAGAAGATGTGGAGCCAGCAAATGATACACTGAATGAGCGGCCAGAAAGATAGGAAGAGAACCAGGAAAGAACAGTGTCCTTTAGGCCGATAGAGTGGAGCATAGAGAGAAGGAGATGGTGGTCAACAGTGTCAAAGGCAGCAGAAAGGTCAAGAAGAATAAGCAGAGAGTGGTCACCGTTACGTTTTGCTGTCAATAGGTCATTGGTCACTTTGACAAGGGCAGTTTCTGTTGAGTGTAAAGGGCGGAAGCCAGACTGTAAAGGATCTAGAAGAGAGTGAGAGGAGAGGTAGCGGGTGAGGCGAGAGTAGACCAGGCGCTCCAAGAGTTTAGAGATGAAGGAGAGATTGGAGACTGGTCTGTAGTTGCTTGTGCAGGACGGATCGAGAGAAGGTTTTTTTAATAATGGAGTAATGATAGAGTGTTTGAGGGAGGAGGGGAAGATACCCGAAGAGAGAGAGAGATTGAAGATTTTAGTTAGGTGAGTGGCGACAACCGGAGAGAGGGACTGGAGTAGGCGTGAGGGGAAGGGATCAGTAGGGCAAGTTGTAGGACGAGAGGAGGATAGGAGCCTGTAGACTTCCTCCTCTGTGACTGGGTCAAATGTGGAAAGTGAGCTGGATGGGATATGGGGAGGGATGGGATTCACAGGGCTTGGTGGCTGGGAGCTGATCTCTTGGCGGATGTTTTCTATTTTCTCTGTGAAATACGAGGCCAGGTCATCAGCATGAAGGGCTGTGACAGGGGTCTGTACTTTGGGACTGAGGAGGGAGTGAAAGGTGTCAAAGAGTTTTTTTGGATTGTTGGCAAGTGAGGAAACAAGGTTGGTGAAGTAGGTCTGTTTGGCGAGGTGAAGGGAATAGTTATAGGTCCTTAACATGAACTTGTAGTGGATGAAGTTTTCTGGTGTGCGGGTTTTCCTCCATAGGCGTTCGGCGCTCCTGGAGCATCGCTGGAGAAATCGAGTTTGTGATGTATGTCATGTATGTCAAATGAAGTAGTACAACTCCACTGCACCCCACGTGACCACTGCTGCCAATTGCTGACCTTATCGTGAGTCCAGTGATTGCCTGCAGCAGTCACATGGTCTCAGTACTGCAGGATCTGGTTGGCGTTGGAAGGCAACGTTTCCTTTTCCATTACCCTGGATGCCGTGCACCGGTCACATCCTTGTCTGGAGGGTTGACGTTGCGTCGGTCGATCATCATGACTGATCCTGTAGGACCAGGTTACTGACTACCATCATGGCCGGTTCTGTAGGACCAGGTTACTGACTACCATCATGGCCGGTTCTGTCGGACCAGGTTACTGACGACCATCATGGCCGGTTCTGTAGGACCAGGTTACTGACGACCATCATGGCCAGTTCTGTAGGACCAGGTTACTGACGACCATCATGGCCAGTTCTGTAGGACCAGGTTACTGACGACCATCATGGCCGGTTGTGTAGGACCAGGTTACTGACGACCATCATGGCCGGTTCTGTAGGACCAGGTTACTGACGACCATCATGGCCGGTTCTGTAGGACCAGGTTACTGACGACCATCATGGCCGGTTCTGTAGGTCCAGGTTACTGACGACCATCATGGCCGGTTCTGTAGGTCCAGGTTACTGACGACCATCATGGCCAGTTCTATAGGTCCAGGTTACTGTCGATCATCATGGCCGGTTCTGTAGGCCCAGGTTACTGTCGATCATCATGGCCGGTTCTGTAGGTCCAGGTTACTGATGACCATCATGGCCGGTTCTGTAGGTCCAGGTTACTGATCACCATCATGGCCGGTTCTGTATGTCCAGGTTACTGTCGATCATCATGGCCGGTTCTGTAGGACCAGGTTACTGTCGATCATCATGGCCGGTTCTGTAGGACCAGGTTACTGTCGATCATCATGGCCGGTTCTGTAGGACCAGCTTACTGACGACCATCATGGCCGGTTCTGTAGGAACAGGTTACTGATGATTATCATGGCTGGTTCTGTAGGACCAGGTTACTGTCGATCATCATGGCCGGTTCTGTAGGACCAGCTTACTGACTACCATCATGGCCGGTTCTGTAGGACCAGGTTACTGACGACCATCATGGCCGGTTCTGTAGGACCAGGTTACTGTCGATCATCATGGCCGGTTCTGTAGGTCCAGGTTACTGTTGATCATCATGGCCGGTTCTGTAGGTCCAGGTTACTGTCGATCATCATGGCCAGTTCTGTAGGACCAGGTTACTGTTGATCATCATGGCCGGTTCTGTAGGACCAGCTTACTGACGACCATCATGGCCGGTTCTGTAGGAACAGGTTACTGATGATTATCATGGCTGGTTCTGTAGGACCAGGTTACTGTCGATCATCATGGCCGGTTCTGTAGGACCAGGTTACTGACGACCATCATGGCCGGTTCTGTAGGACCAGGTTACTGTCGATCATCATGGCCGGTTCTGTAGGTCCAGGTTACTGTTGATCATCATGGCCGGTTCTGTAGGTCCAGGTTACTGTCGATCATCATGGCCGGTTCTGTAGGTCCAGGTTACTGACGACCGTCATGGCTGGTTCTGTAGGACCAGGTTACTGACGACCATCATGGCCGGTTCTGTAGGTCCAGGTTACTGTCGATCATCATGGCCAGTTATGTAGGTCCAGGTTACTGTCGATCATCATGGCCTGTTCTGTAGGTCCAGGTTACTGTCGATCATCATGGCCAGTTATGTAGGTCCAGGTTACTGTCGATCATCATGGCCGGTTCTGTAGGTCCAGGTTACTGTCGACCGTCATGGCCGGTTCTGTAGGTCCAGGTTACTGTCGATCATCATGGCCGGTTCTGTAGGTCCAGGTTACTGACGACCATCATGGCCGGTTCTGTAGGACAAGGTTACTGTCGACCATCATGGCCGGTTCTCTAGGACCAGGTTACTGACGACAGTCATGGCTGGTTCTGTAGGACCAGGTTACTGACGACCATCATGGCCAGTTCTGTAGGTCCAGGTTACTGTCGATCATGGCCGGTTCTGTAGGTCCAGGTTACTGTCGATCATGGCCGGTTCTGTAGGTCCAGGTTACTGTCGACCATCATGGCCGGTTCTGTAGGTCCAGGTTACTGTCGACCATCATGGCCGGTTCTGTAGGACCAGGTTACTGACGACCGTCATGGCCGGTTCTGTAGGTCCAGGTTACTGTCGACCGTCATGGCCGGTTCTGTAGGACCAGGTTACTGTCGATCATCATGGCCGGTTCTGTAGGACTAGGTTACTGTCGATCATCATGGCCGGTTCTGTAGGTCCAGGTTACTGTCGATCATCATGGCCGGTTCTATAGGACCAGGTTACTGTCGACCATCATGGCCGGTTCTGTAGGTCCAGGTTACTGTCGATCATCATGGCCGGTTCTGTAGGACCAGGTTACTGACGATCATCATGGCCGGTTCTGTAGGACCAGGTTACTGTCGACCATCATGGCCGGTTCTGTAGGACAAGGTTACTGCCGACCATCATGGCCGGTTCTCTAGGACCAGGTTACTGACAACAGTCATGGCTGGTTCTGTAGGACCAGGTTACTGACGACCATCATGGCCAGTTCTGTAGGTCCAGGTTACTGTCGATCATCATGGCCGGTTCTGTAGGACCAGGTTACTGTCGATCATCATGGCCTGTTCTGTAGGTCCAGGTTACTGTCGATCATCATGGCCGGTTCTGTAGGTCCAGGTTACTGTCGATCATCATGGCCGGTTCTGTAGGTCCAGGTTACTGTCGACCATCATGGCCGGTTCTGTAGGACCAGGTTACTGTCGACCATCATGGCCGGTTCTGTAGGACCAGGTTACTGACGACCGTCATGGCCGGTTCTATAGGTCCAGGTTACCGTCGATCATCATGGCCGGTTCTGTAGGACCAGGTTACTGACGACCATCATGGCCGGTTCTGTAGGACCAGGTTACTGTCGATCATCATGGCCGGTTCTGTAGGACCAGGTTACTGTCGATCATCATGGCCGGTTCTGTAGGTCCAGGTTACTGTCGATCATCATGGCCGGTTCTGTAGGACCAGGTTACTGTCGACCATCATGGCCGGTTCTGTAGGACCAGGTTACTGTCGACCATCATGGCCGGTTCTGTAGGACCAGGTTACTGACGACCGTCCTGGCCGGTTCTGTAGGTCCAGGTTACTGTCGATCATCATGGCCGGTTCTGTAGGACCAGGTTACTGACGACCATCATGGCCGGTTCTGTAGGACCAGGTTACTGTCGACCATCATGGCCGGTTCTGTAGGTCCAGGTTACTGACGACCCTATTCTTGTTTTCCCTGCAGTGAGTCCCAGTGCGTCCCCTCCCCCGACCTCGGACCGGAGCAGCTCCAAGAAGTTCATGCTGGACATGCTATACACAAAAACGCAGAGCGAGACCGAAACAGAAGTCCTCAACGCAAAGAACGCAGCATCGTCTGACCCAGGGAAGCCCCCCAGAGACAAGAGACCCCCGGCAGCCAGAACGGAAATCTTTGAGCCTGAGACGTCTCCCACCAAAGTGCCCATAGAGAACGGCTCAGACTCCTGGAAAAGTGTGAGGGCGCAGTACAGCATCGATGCCGAAACCAACGCCAAGAACCTGGAGAAGACCCTCATGACCCCCTTCAAAAAACCTGCCGAGACGTTATGGGAACAAACCCCGCAGCCCCCTCAGATAGACCTGAAGATTAAAGACCTGGACTTCACGGACTTATGCGAGGAGGAGGATTTCGATGTCCTTGACTTTGAGGCCGCAGAGACCATTGCACCCTCCCGATTATCCAATGTCAATCATTCGTCTTCCCCGTCCATTTCTGGGTTGCCCCTTCCGCCACCGCCTCCTCCGCCACCACTTGGCAGTTGTCCTGGCTTTCCTTCTCCCATCCCCCCACCTCCGATGTGTCCTCCACCCCCATTAGGAAGGAGCCCCCACTTCCCTCCGCCGCCCCCCGCGCCCCCCAGCTTCAGCACCGTCACACCGGACCCTTTTATCACAACGCTAAACAAGAAGAGGAAGACGGTGAAGCTGTTCTGGAAGGAGGTGAAGGACACGGACGGCAGCAGCCGCGGGAAGTTCGGCAAAGGCACCTTGTGGGAATCTCTGGACAAGATCAGCGTGGACACCGAGAAACTGGAACATCTGTTCGAGTCCAAAGCCAAAGAACTCGTGTCTTCCAAGGTGAGGAGGTGTGAGGTGATTACTCCTAGATCTGCTGCAGATGGGGGGGTAAATATAGGATCCAGGAGGGGCCCGACCACTGGGACCGCCACCGATCGTAACATCCCCTCTGTGACTGGAGCAGTAGTGAGTATGTGTCCACTGCTTATATAGGCATGGTCATACACCCTCGCCGCCGCTTCCATAGACCATGTGGCGCCCTCGCTGGCGCTTCCATAGACCATGGGGCACCCTGGCCACCGATTCCCCAGAGCGTGGGTCTGCCTTGCCACCGCCGCTTCCCTAGACCGTAGGGCTCCCTGGCCGCCGCCGCTTCCCTAGCCCGGGGGGGGGGCTCCCTGGCCGCCGCCACTTTCCTAGACCGTGGAGCTCCCTGGCCGCCGCCGCTTCCCTAAACCGTGGGGCTCCCTGGCCGCCGCCGCTTCCCTAGCCCGGGGGGGCTCCCTGGCCGCCGCCAGTTCCCTAGCCCGGGTGGGGCTCCCTGGCCGCCGCCGGTTCCCTAGCCCGGGGGGGCTCCCTGGCCGCCGCCAGTTCCCTAGCCCGGGGGGGCTCCCTGGCTGCCGCCGGTTCCCTAGCCCGGGAGGGCTCCCTGGCCGCCGCCACTTTCCTAGACCGTGGAGCTCCCTGGCCGCCGCCGCTTCCCTAAACCGTGGGGCTCCCTGGCCGCCGCCACTTCCCTAGCCCGGGGGGGCTCCCTGGCCGCCGCCAGTTCCCTAGCCCGGGGGGGGCTCCCTGGCCGCCGCCGCTTCCCTAGCCCGGGGGGGCTCCCTGGCCGCCGCCAGTTCCCTAGCCCGGGGGGGCTCCCTGGCTGCCGCCGGTTCCCTAGCCCGGGGGGGCTCCCTGGCCGCCGCCACTTTCCTAGACCGTGGAGCTCCCTGGCCGCCGCCGCTTCCCTAAACAGTGGGGCTCCCTGGCCGCCGCCGCTTCCCTAGCCCGGGGGGGCTCCCTGGCCGCCGCCAGTTCCCTAGCCCGGGGGGGGCTCCCTGGCCGCCGCTGCTTTGCTAGACCGTGGAGCTCCCTGGACAGTGGATTATTATCACTTATCTTGGTTCTTACAGAAAGGGGGTGATGTAAAGAAACAGGCTCTGGTCGTGCTGGACCCCAAACGAAGCAACGCCATCAACATCGGCCTCACAGTGCTCCCCACCGTCCACATCATCAAGACGGCCATCCTAAACTTTGACGAGTACGCGATCAGCAAAGAGGGGATCGAGGTAACTTCTGTGCCCTCCTATAGACCGGCCGCCATGATGTATATAATGTGTCTATAACGTGTCCATCTCTGCAGAAAATCCTCACCATGGTCCCAACAGAGGAGGAAAAGCAGAAGATCCAGGAGGCAACGATCGCCAACCCCGATGTGCCCCTGGGATCGGCCGAACAGTTCCTGCTCACCCTGTCCTCCATCAGTGGCCTCACCTCCCGCCTCCAGCTCTGGGCCTTCAAGTTGGATTATGAGACCATGGAGAAGGTAGACGAATCCTCTAACATTGGGGGTGATCACGGGCACAAGGTCATGTGATGACTCCTATCGCTATCATGACGTAGTTCCTGTTACAGCCGACAGAGCGCCGGCTGTAACAGGAACGCTGCATTTCTGCTGATCACAGCTGTGCCGCTCTAATCAGCAGAAATGAATGAGCGATCAGACTGCTGATACTTATAGTCCCTTGGGACGACTATTAAAAAAAAATAAAAAATTAAAAAACCTAAAGATTTAAACACCCCCATTTGCTTCATTGAAAATTAAACGGTTATAAAAATAAAGTATAATAAAAATGCAATAACAGACGATCAAAAAGTAGCCATTGCGCAAAAATGGTACCATTAAAAAGTCAGATCGAGACGCAAAAAATCAGCAGTCATTGAGCCATAGATCCCGAAAAAATGAGAACGCTACGGGTCGCGAAAATGGCGCAAAAACTGCACCACTTTTTTTGGACATCTGAAATTTTTTTAACCCCTTAGATAAAAGTAAACCTATTCATATTTGGTGTCTACGAACTCGCACCGACCTGAGACATCACACCCACACGTCGATTATGCCATATAGTCAACACGGTGAATAAAATATCCCAAAAACAAATCTTTTTTTTTGCAATTTTTTCCGAACTTGGAATTTTTTGCCGTTTTTCCAGTACAATATATGGTAAAACTCATGGTTTAATTTCAAAGTACAACTCGTCCCGCAAAAAAACAATCCCCTCACATGGCAAGACTGACGGAAAAATAAAAAATTTTACGTCTCTCGGAAGAAGGGGAGCAAAAATCAAAAACGGAAAATCGCCCTGGGGTGAAGGGGTTAATAGAGCAGGGCGAGCTCCGCTCCCATCACTGCAGTGTTCCGGAACGGCCGCAGGATTTCCACTGCGCTGATAACATGATGGATGGTGGTAATAGGTAGTGAGCGCAGCACGTATAATATAACCGCACGCGATGGCGGCCGAGGGACGAGCCGCAGCTGTTGTATCCGCCGCTCCCACGCTGGAGAAGATGCGTCCTGTTTATAGTTACCCGGCATTTATACTGTATCCACCCCAAAAAGAGACCGTTGGGGGAGGGGGTGACCCGGAATGGCGCAGTCCAGTGCTGTGATATTGGGCCGCGGAGCTTGCACTCTACACTGATGACTAACCCTCCTCGTGCTCCTTCTTCTCGCAGGAGATCGCGGAGCCGCTGTTCGACCTGAAGCAGGGAATGGAGCAGCTCTCCAAGAATAAGACGTTTAAGGTGATCCTGTCCTCGCTGCTGGCCGTCGGGAACTTCCTGAACGGGTCGAGTGTAAGTCTGCGCCGTTCAGATCTGGATACAACTGTAACAAACCCTCTGCTGTAGAAGTGTTAGGTCTGTGCCGCTTTGTTTCTGGATGTAGATGAGAACATCCCCGGTCACTGACATCTCGCAGATTGCTCTGTTTTCCCAGCGTCTTCTGCAGACTTCTGAGCAATCCGTCGGGTCTTGTGATAATACTGTGTTTGTGCTTTTCTCTTCTGTTTTCAGGCCAAGGGCTTCGATCTCAGTTACTTGGAGAAGGTCTCGGAGGTGAAGGACACTGTTCACCGGCAGACGCTGCTCCACCACATGTGTAACATCGTAATCGAGAAGTTCCCCGACACCTCCGACCTGTACTCTGAAATCGCGGCCATCACTCGATCGTCAAAGGTGAGTGCCGTGGTCGGGTGACTGTGCCATGCTAGGGTGATTATGCCATGCCCGGGTGGTCACCTGGTGACCCGTCCAGCGGTTGTCCTGGGGTCTGTTGGCCGTCCTGGGGTCTGTTGGCCGTCCTGGGGTCTGTTGGCCGTCCTGGGGTCTGTTGGCCGTCCTGGGGTCTGTTGGCCGTCCTGGGGTCTGTTGGCCGTCCTGGGGTCTGTTGGCCGTCCTGGGGTCTGTTGGCCGTCCTGGGGTCTGTTGGCCGTCCTGGGGTCTGTTGGCCGTCCTGGGGTCTGTTGGCCGTCCTGGGGTCTGTTGGCCGTCCTGGGGTCTGTTGGCCGTCCTGGGGTCTGTTGGCCGTCCTGGGGTCTGTTGGCCGTCCTGGGGTCTGTTGGCCGTCCTGGGGTCTGTTGGCCGTCCTGGGGTCTGTTGGCCGTCCTGGGGTCCTCTCCGGTGGTCACCTGGTGACCCGTCCTGGGGTCCTCTCCGGTGGTCACCTGGTGACCCGTCCTGGGGTCCTCTCCGGTGGTCACCTGGTGACCCGTCCTGGGGTCCTCTCCGGTGGTCACCTGGTGACCCGTCCTGGGGTCCTCTCCGGTGGTCACCTGGTGACCCGTCCTGGGGTCCTCTCCGGTGGTCACCTGGTGACCCGTCCTGGGGTCCTCTCCGGTGGTCACCTGGTGACCCGTCCTGGGGTCCTCTCCGGTGGTCACCTGGTGACCCGTCCTGGGGTCCTCTCCGGTGGTCACCTGGTGACCCGTCCTGGGGTCCTCTCCGGTGGTCACCTGGTGACCCGTCCAGTGGGGTTCCTATGGTCCGTTGGCCGTCCTGTTGCCCGGAGATTCATTGTAACAAAGCAGAGAAGAGTTAGATCAGACTCCAGCTTCAGCCTCCTGAGTGAGAACAAAAAAGTTCCCATTCACTGAAAGCAAACGGAGGAGGAAAAGTTGTAAAGTGACGCTGGAGCAGATTCAGGGCGACTGCGTAGTTCACATATAAACCCTTCAGCTCGTTGTTGATCCGGATGTTTCTCTGCCGTACAGGTGGACTTCGATGATCTGGCGGACAGTCTGGCGCAGCTGGAGAAGAGGTGCCGGGAATCGTGGGAAAGCCTCAAAGTCATCGCCAAACACGAGACCAAACCCGGCCTGAAGAACAAGATGACCGACTTCCTGAAGAGCAGCACCGACAAGATCGTCATCCTGAAGATCGTGCACCGGAGGATCCTCAACCGGTAAGAGGGGAGGACGGAGGGTTAAAACCCTGGAGATATGGCCGCATCTACCATCCTAGAGCGGGTCATCCTTGGCTGTAGGATCGGAGCTCTACTTGCAGTTCCACCACTGACCTGCAAGTGGCCGATAATTTCCATAGACACCAGTGCAACAGCGCCCCCAGGTTTGAGCGGAAGCAATCAGGATAATATAGGGGTATTAACACTTGAGAGGTTTTCTGAAGACCTGTGCCCCCCGGTGAGGATTATTTGCCCCCGAGGACCCGCGGCTTCCCCTGCCGCGAGCCCCGATCAGTGCGATTTATGGCGTCCGTCTTTTTGCAGGTTCCGCTCCTTCTTGCTGTATCTGGGTTATTCCTACTCGTCTGCCAGAGACATGAAGATCACGCGATTCTGCAGGATACTCAGCGAGTTCGCTCTGGAGTACCGGACGGCGCGGGAGCGAGTGCTGCAGCAGAAACAGAAGAGAGCTGCGTACCGAGAACGGAACAAGACCCGCGGGAGGATGATCACCGAGGTAAGGGGCTCAGCAATGCAGATCGGGGGAGGGGATGGGGAGTAGCGGTCACAGACTACAATGCATCTTCTCCGCAGACCGCCAAATTCTCCAGCGCGGCCACAACAGCAGCGACGACAACGACTGAGAATAACATCACACTGACCAGCAACAGGTTACACTCCCAGTCCTCCGAGGAAGGGCACGAGAACATGACCAACATCCTGATCTCCTCCGCAGAGCCGCACACACGCAGGAGCCGCGGCGTCCGAAGTAAGAGCCTCATCAGCCATGTACTAGATATGGGAAACAGTCAGCAAGCTTGTCATCAGCTGCTCAACTAGATATTCCTACGACACTGAACAAGCAGGGAGTGATGGCGGCTTTGGGCGCTGAGGTTGGGGCTTTGGGCGCTGAGGTTGGGGCTTTGGGCGCTGAGGTTGGGGCTTTGGGCGCTGAGGTTGGGGCTTTGGGCGCTGAGGTTGGGGCTTTGGGCGCTGAGGTTGGGGCTTTGGGCGCTGAGGTTGGGGCTTTGGGCGCTGAGGTTGGGGCTTTGGGCGCTGAGGTTGGGGCTTTGGGCGCTGAGGTTGGGGCTTTGGGCGCTGAGGTTGGGGCTTTGGGCGCTGAGGTTGGGGCTTTGGGCGCTGAGGTTGGGGCTTTGGGCGCTGAGGTTGGGGCTTTGGGCGCTGAGGTTGGGGCTTTGGGCGCTGAGGTTGGGGCTTTGGGCGCTGAGGTTGGGGCTTTGGGCGCTGAGGTTGGGGCTTTGGGCGCTGAGGTTGGGGCTTTGGGCGCTGAGGTTGGGGCTTTGGGCGCTGAGGTTGGGGCTTTGGGCGCTGAGGTTGGGGCTTTGGGCGCTGAGGTTGGGGCTTTGGGCGCTGAGGTTGGGGCTTTGGGCGCTGAGGTTGGGGCTTTGGGCGCTGAGGTTGGGGCTTTGGGCGCTGAGGTTGGGGCTTTGGGCGCTGAGGTTGGGGCTTTGGGCGCTGAGGTTGGGGCTTTGGGCGCTGAGGTTGGGGCTTTGGGCGCTGAGGTTGGGGCTTTGGGCGCTGAGGTTGGGGCTTTGGGCGCTGAGGTTGGGGCTTTGGGCGCTGAGGTTGGGGCTTTGGGCGCTGAGGTTGGGGCTTTGGGCCCTGAGGTTGGGCCTTTGGGCCCTGAGGTTGGGCCTTTGGGCGCCGAGGTTGGGCCTTTGGGCGCCGAGGTTGGGCCTTTGGGCGCCGAGGTTGGGCCTTTGGGCGCCGAGGTTGGGGCTTTGGGCGCCGAGGTTGGGGCTTTGGGCGCCGAGGTTGGGGCTTTTGGGCGCCGAGGTTGGGGCTTTTGGGCGCCGAGGTTGGGGCTTTTGGGCGCCGAGGTTGGGGCTTTTGGGCGCCGAGGTTGGGGCTTTTGGGCGCCGAGGTTGGGGCTTTTGGGCGCCGAGGTTGGGGCTTTTGGGCGCCGAGGTTGGGGCTTTTGGGCGCCGAGGTTGGGGCTTTTGGGCGCCGAGGTTGGGGCTTTTGGGCGCCGAGGTTGGGGCTTTTTGGCGCCGAAGCTGCAGAATTCGGGTTCATCCAGCTCATTTTTCCTTATGTCAGGTTTGGGCCGGGCCAGCCCTCCAGAGGTGTCCGGAAATAAAGAGGAGCAGGGAGGATCGCCCGTGGACGCCTCCGACGAGATCATGGACCGACTGGTGCAGTCTGTGACCCAGAACCCAAACCCACGAGTAGTGGCCCCCAAAGAACGGAAGAGATCCAGAGCCAACAGGAAATCCTGTGAGTATGGTAGCGGGTCGTGGGGTCCGGCCGTGGGGTCCGTGGCGCCACAACTCCACTGCCAGGTCATGCTGGGAGTTGTGGTTCCCACCACCCAGTCTAGGTTATGATCTGAGGCCCCTGACGCCGGGTCCTTTCTTGCAGTGCGGAGGACCCTGAAGAGCGGGCTGAGCGATGACCTGGTCCAGGCGCTGGGACTGTCCAAATCCTCGGAGGTGTCGGTGTGATGGCTCCGCTGCAGACTGCTCACATACACGTCCGCTGCCCCCTGTGGTGGGATACGGAATTACAGCCCACTGAGAGGGTCCTGACTGCGTGGCACAATGCAAAGAACGGAGCAGAGCGCGACACTTCCTGGGACTGCGTCACTTTACTGTCCGCCATATCCTCCGGGGGAGCACAGGCCGCGTCCGTCCGTCCGTCCGTCCACCAGGAGATCCGCTTCTACATTGGCAATAATGAGGATGGTGGGGGTCTCCGGCCCGGGCACACTATGGAGGGGGCGCGCCGCCCTCTCTGCGCACAGAACCAGGCTCCGAGCAGCACAAACCATCATGGACTTCATATATCGCTCACATATAGCCGGCGCGGTTCAGTCCGGTAATCCCCCGCCCGGCCGGCGGTGAGGAAGGGGCTGCGTTACCGCTACATAAAGCCTCGATCCGGCCGCCGGTGCTCCAAAATCCAGCACTCCAAGGGTTAAGTCTAACCATGCATATTACATATGTATACGGCGCCACCTGCTGGCCGGAAATGTTTGCACATCCCATTGTTCTTAATAAGCTGCAATTATTGGCCTCCGATATGAACTGCAAGTCCCAGCATGCCTGCTCCGAACATGAAGTGACAGGTTTCTTGTGCTCTCTGGTGTCAGGCGGGGCAGAGGTCACGCCCTATTTGTACCTATGGAGACTGTCGGCACTGTCATTACACGGGCAGCAGAGGCGCCCGCCCTCCTCCCTCCATGCTGACAGTTTCCTTGCAGTGAGTGGATGAATCACCCCGGCTCCTCCGCACCCCGGCGGCCATATTTATCCAGATCACGTCCTCATGAACCACTGCCTTTATCATATAGAGACCCATAAAACCACTGATCCGGACGCTCCGTGGTTCTGTCCTGTGTATACTGAGCAGAAAAGGAGGCGGCGCGGGTCCATGCGAATCTGGGGTGCGGTGACCGGGGCGGCGGGGATGTCGGAGCCTCTGGAGTGCGGTCCGGCACCAGAGATACGGGCACAGCGGGTGTCCGGACCTCGGGTGCATGATCCCAGCTGGGCACGGGCCCTGGTGGGTAAGTGGATATGCAGCGTATTTGGTGCCGCTCACCTGATGGGGGCCCGGACCTCTCTTATTTCAAGGTGTCAGGACTTGTGCAACCTCAGAACATCAATTGCATAAGTTTTGGGGCTTTCTGAACACTTAAAGGGGTTGTCTACCTTTTGGGGATATTTTTTTTCCTGACTTAAATACGTGTAAATTGTCCCTAAAGGTGGAGACCCCCCGTAAGAAGCTCATTCTCCCACGACCGTGTACAAATAGAACAAAGTGCACGGCCGCCCCCAGTAATGATCCACCAGGAGCCGCTGTTTGTTTCCATCCCCCTGCTGATTGCATAAGTGATCACGCCCCCCCTGCACAAGACTCCTCCAGACCATCCCCTGGACTCAGCCTCTTACCACTCGCATTGCCACGTGCTGCACATTAAGGGGTTAACGCACTAGGAATCCTGGGTAAAGTTTGTATTTAATGTATTTTATCCCTCACCTTTATATTTATTTTTTAAAGGGCTTTAGTCAGGAGAAAAGTTTTAGTGCCTTGATCCGTGCGACGTCCGCCCCCCGCCGTCTTTTTAGCGTAGACTTGTTTTTTGTAATGAAGAACGTGGCTTCTAATGTGCGTGCCATCCGGGCCGCCTGATGCGTGGGGCCCGCCTGATGCGTGGGGCCCGCCTGCTACGTGGGGCCCGCCTGCTACGTGGGGGCCGCCTGCTGCGTGGGGGCCCGCCTGCTGCGTGGGGGCCCGCCTGCTGCGTGGGGGCCCGCCTGATGCGTGGGGCCCGCCTGATGCGTGGGGCCCGCCTGCTGCGTGGGGGCCGCCTGCTGCGTGGGGCCCGCCTGATGCGTGGGGGCCGCCTGATGCGTGGGGGCCGCCTGATGCGTGGGCCGCCTGGGCCGCCTTATGTGTGGACCGCCTGATGGGTGCGCCGTCCGGGCCGCCTGATGCGTGGGCCGCCTGATGGGTGCGCCGTCTGGCCCGCCTGATTCGTGGGCCGCCTTATATGCGCACTGTCTGCGCCACCTGATGCGTGGGCCGCCTGATGGGTGCGCCATCCGGGCCGCCTGATGCGTGGGCCGCCTGATGCGTGGGCCGCCTGATGCGTGGGCCGCCTGATGCGTGGGCCGCCTTTATATGCGCACTGTCTGGGCTGCTGATGCGTGCGGCGTCCGGTGCGTCCGCCGTTTGGGCCACCTGTAGCGAGTGACGCACGAGTCGCCAGCAGTATTATGAAGCCGTTTTACCATTGTCTGTAAAGTCACCGCCGAGGAAAGAAGGCGACTCTTGTAAACACTTTGTTACAATAAAACTGATTAAAATCTCTTGGGTTTTTTTTTTTTTATTTTTTATGGTCAATGTAAAAATTAACAGAAAGAGCTCCTTCTACATCAGTGTCCCGAGTGATGGGGGGGATACAAGCACTCGGGGGGCAAAAAACACAACAGTCCGTAATAAAGACAATGATTGGGGTCGTCTGGGACCTACATATCTGCGACTTCTCCATCAATATGAGATCGGGGGTCCCACACCCTGCACCTCCCCCATCGGCTGTAAGAAGTAGAACTGTCATACAAGCCTTGTGCAGATATCCGGGGGTAATGGGCGACGGACCCTCATTCTGACGATTTTGGGGGATGTATGTGACCCCATCCTAAGTTTTGATTTGGAGCCCCCCGCTGTGCGCATCATCTCTTCTATATGTCCTGGGGCCAGGATAATGCTGCGGAGAAGGGACGGTGCGCACAGCGGGGGGCTCCAGAGCAAAACTGGATATCGGTGGGCTCAGCTGACTTTAATGTGTGCGGGGTCCCTAATTCTGCTGGACTCTTTACTGAGAACCAGTACGTCCCCCACAGTGCAGTGACGGTAAATGACACCGGAGCTGTCACTCTCTCAGTAGTGCAGCCTCAGCTGTTTGCTCTGACAGATCCTCCTCCCCCGCCCCATCACTCTCAGTAGTGCAGCCTCAGTCGTTGGTCAGATCCTCCTCCCCCGTCCCCGTCACTCTCAGTAGTGCAGCCTCAGTCGTTGGTCAGATCCTCCTCCCCCGTCCCCGTCACTCTCAGTAGTGCAGCCTCAGTCGTTGGTCAGATCCTCCTCCCCTGTCCCCGTCACTCTCAATAGTGCAGCCTCAGTCGTTGGTCAGATCCTCCTCCCCCGTCCCCATCACTCTCAGTAGTGCAGCCTTAGTCGTTGGTCAGATCCTCCTCCCCCGTCCCCGTCACTCTCAGTAGTGCAGCCTCAGTCGTTGGTCAGATCCTCCTCCCCCGTCCCAGTCACTCTCAGTAGTACAGCCTTAGTCGTTGGTCAGATCCTCCTCCCCCGTCCCAGTCACTCTCAGTAGTGCAGCCTCAGTCGTTGGTCAGATCCTCCTCCCCCGTCCCCATCACTCTCAGTAGTGCAGCCTTAGTCGTTGGTCAGATCCTCCTCCCCTGTCCCCGTCACTCTCAGTAGTGCAGCCTCAGTCGTTGGTCAGATCCTCCTCCCCCGTCACTCTCAGTAGTGCAGCCTTAGTCGTTGGTCAGATCCTCCTCCCCTGTCCCCGTCACTCTCAGTAGTGCAGCCTCAGTCGTTGGTCAGATCCTCCTCCCCCGTCCCCATCACTCTCAGTAGTGCAGCCTCAGTCGTTGGTCAGATCCTCCTCCCCCGTCCCAGTCACTCTCAGTAGTGCAGCCTCAGTCGTTGGTCAGATCCTCCTCCCCTGTCCCCGTCACTCTCAGTAGTGCAGCCTCAGTCGTTGGTCAGATCCTCCTCCCCCGTCACTCTCAGTAGTGCAGCCTCAGTCGTTGGTCAGATCCTCCTCCCCCGTCACTCTCAGTAGTGCAGCCTCAGTCGTTGGTCAGATCCTCCTCCCCCGTCCCCGTCACTCTCAGTAGTGCAGCCTCAGTCGTTGGTCAGATCCTCCTCCCCCGTCCCAGTCACTCTCAGTAGTGCAGCCTCAGTCGTTGGTCAGATCCTCCTCCTCCGTCACTCTCAGTAGTGCAGCCTCAGTCGTTTGCGCTGACTGATGAGATCTCATGCATTGGCGGCTGGTTGCAGTACCACTTTTTCACCACTTCCTACTTGTCATAGACATTAGTGTAACAGCGCCCCCCGTCTACATCTCTCCTACCTTTCCTGTTTGACCAGAGATAATGGTGCAATGATTGTCCCGGCCGCTCCCTGTTTAATGAGTGATGTGTGCACTATATGGGAGTATAATGGGAGTATACAGCTCCCGGATGGAGTATATGACACTCGTGCCTCCGGGAGTGAAAGCTACAAGTCAAGTGACTGCAATTCTGCCCGGACTCTGCCCCCTGTGTCACCGGCGCCGTCCCCTCCTCACCACAGGGTCTCTGCACCATATATGAGACCTGCAGTCATGTGACCAAACCCCCGACCCCGACCCCAATCCTGCCAGTCACCTGATATAAATATACCTGTGTCCTGAAATCCTCTGTGCTGCTGAGACTCCCGTCCTCTCCTTACATCATGTGCAGCTCTGGATGTGACTGGAGTATAACTTTCATTATATGGATATATTCTGCAGAGCTCTAGAGAGATCATCATCTCTGTCCCCATCGGGGCTCACAGCTGACAGTCCCTCTCAGTCTTTGGAGTGTGGAAACTGGAGAATCCAGAGGAAACATGGGGAGAAATACAAACTCCCTGCAGATGCCCTTGGTTGTTGAACCCAGGCCTTCGCAGAGCAAGAGTAAACCACCGAGTCCCCGTACAGTGCTGACCACTGAGAGACCGTCTGCTAACTACTGAGACACCGTACAGTGCCGACCACTAAGTGACCATAAACTAACCATTGAGACACCATATGATGGCAACCACTGAACCACTGTACAATGCTAACCACTGAGTTAACATACAGTGCTGACCACTGAGCCACCGTATAGCGCCAACCATTCAGCCACTATAGAGTGCCAACCGAGCCACCCTACAGTGCCAACCACTGAGACATCATACAGTGCCAACCACTGAGACACCGTCTGCTAACCAATGAGCATACAATGGCAACCACTGAGCCATCATACAGTGCTAACCACTGAGCCACTACAGAGCTAATCAATCAGCCTCCGTACAGTATCAACCAAATGAGATTTAATGGTGATAAATGTAAAGTAATGCACCTAGGACGGAGTAATCCTATAGCTGCGTATACATTAAATGGAAGTAAACTCGGGACTACAGAACAGGAGAAGGACTTGGGTATTCTCATTACAAATAAGCTGAGCAGCAGCGCTCAATGTCAGGCAGCAGCTGCTAAAGCAAACAAGATTTTAGGGTGTATAAAAAGAGAGATTAGATCCCGTGATCCCAACGTATTGTTACCCCTCTATAAATCACTTGTAAGGCCACATCTGGAATACGGGATCCAGTTTTGGGCTCCACATTTTAAAAAGGACATTCAGAAGTTAGAGTCAGTTCAAAGGCGGGCAACTAGACTACTACAAGGAATGGAGGCCGCCCGTATGATGAGTAATGGAGGCCGCCTGTATGATGAGTAATGGAGGCCGCCCGTATGAGGAGTAATGGAGGCCGCCCGTATGATGGCAGGTTGAAAAAGTTAGATATGTTTAGCTTAGAAAAAAGACGTCTCAGAGGAGATCTCATTTATATGTATAAATACATGTGTGGTCAATATAAAGGACTGGCACATGACTTATTCCTTCCAAAGACAATGCTAAGGACCAGGGGGCACTCACTGCGAGTGGAAGAAAAGCGATTCCGGCAGCTAAATAGGAAAGGGTTCTTTACAGTTAGAGCAGTCAGACTGTGGAATGCCCTACCACAAGAGGTAGTAATGGCAGATACTATAACAGCTTTTATATCAGGGCTGGGATGATTTCCTCACTACACAAAACATTGTTGGTTATAAATGACTTAGTGACTAAATGTAGAACTGGTGGAGGAAGGTTGAACTAGATGGACCTAGGTCTTTTTTCAACCTAAGTAACTATGTAACTATGTAACCACTGACACTGCCTTTTAACCACTGAGACACTGCTAACTACTGAGCCATTGTACAGTGCTAAAGACTGAGCCACAACAGAGCAAACCAATGAGCCAACATACAGTGCTGACCACTGAGACACAGCGTGCCAACCACTGAGACACAGCGTGCCAACCACTGAGACACAGTGTGCCAACCACTGAGACACCACCTGTTAACCACTGAGACACCGTGCTGCCCTATCCCATAAAATGTGCCCTGACCTGGGTGGTGGCGTGACCCCAGGAGGGGTTTATTGGGTGACATCACGGATGGAGGAGGTTTTGTTGTGGAGATAGGTTATCTAAGGAATGAGCAAATAAAAGATTGCTGTTCTGTGATGACAAAGGGATGGGCTGCGGAGAGTGCGAGAGCGTGGAGAGTGCGAGAGCGTGGAGAGTGCGAGAGCGCGGAGAGTGCGAGAGCGTGGAGAGTGCGAGCTGCTGCCCGGGGCGCGCGGCCTGGAGAGGGTGCACGGGACAGAAGGCGTCCTGTTCTTACATTGTTCATCCACTGCTTACAGTAATGTTTTGTGGGGTCTTTAGTTGCCCCCCACTAATAATAAAAAAGGGGGTTCTGCCTATATGGATTTTTGCTAGATGGCAGAACAGGTGCAGCGCTTACAAGCTTTTTTCTATTAAACTTGCTGCCGCTTGTCTTCTGCATTGTTCTTCAGAGCAGCGCTTACAAGCTTTTTTTTCTATTAAACTTGCTAGCGCTTCTCTTCTCCTGGATCGTGCTTCAGAGCAGCGCTTACAAGCTGGCAGCAGCGGTGGTCGGTCTCCTAGGCAACCAGTTGTAAATAAGAGTAAACTGCAAAAGTGCTTGTATTTGGCAGCGCTCCCCCACAATGTCCCTTTAATTTCACTTGTGTAACAATGTATCTCGTCTCTGGCACAATTGTTTCCAGGAAGTTTTTTCCTGACAAAGGTCGAGATCATCAACAAGTCATAAAGACGCTAATTACAGCCTGATGTAACCTGCGGGGGAGGGGTCTCCGCTCCGGACCCCCAAAT
>NC_134362.1:206455762-206490961 GCF_048569485.1 Anomaloglossus baeobatrachus
ATAATACTGCCCCTATGTACAAGAATATAACTACTATAATACTGCCCCTATATACAAGAATATAACTACTATAATACTGCCACCTATGTACAAGAATATAACTGCTATAATACTGCCCCCTATGTACAAGAATATAACTACTATAATACTGCCCCCTATATACACATATATAACTACTATAATACTGCCCCCTATATACACATATATAACTACTATAATACTGCCCCTATGTATAAGAATATAATTACTATAATACTGCTCCTATGTACAAGAATATAACTACTATAATACTGCTCCTATGCACAAGAATATAACTACTATAATACTGCTCCTATATACAAGAATATAACTACTATAATACTGCCCCCTATATACAAGAATATAACTACTATAATACTGCCCCCTATATACACATATATAACTACTATAATACTGCCCCTATGTACAAGAATATAACTACTATAATACTGCTCCTATGTACAAGAATATAACTACTATAATACTGCCCCTATATACAAGAATATAACTACTATAATACTGCCACCTATGTACAAGAATATAACTACTATAATACTGCCCCCTATATACACATAAATAACTACTATAATACTGCCCCTATGTACAAGAATATAACTACTATAATACTGCCCCTATATACAAGAATATAACTACTATAATACTGCCCCTATATACAAGAATATAACTACTATAATACTGCCACCTATGTACAAGAATATAACTACTATAATACTGCCCCTATGTACAAGAATATAACTACTATAATACTGCCCCTATGTACAAGAATATAACTACTATAATACTGCCCCTATATACAAGAATATAACTACTATAATACTGCCACCTATGTACAAGAATATAACTACTATAATACTGCCCCTATGTACAAGAATATAACTACTATAATACTGCCCCTATGTACAAGAATATAACTACTATAATACTGTCCCCTATGTACAAGAATATAACTACTATAATACTGTCCCCTATGTACAAGAATATAACTACTATAATACTGCCCCTATGTACAAGAATATAACTACTATAATACTGCTCCTATGTACAAGAATATAACTACTATAATACTGCCCCCTATGTACAAGAATATAACTACTATAATACTGCCCCTATGTACAAGAATATATCTACTATAATACTGCCCCTATGTACAAGAATATAACTACTATAATACTGCCCCCTATGTACAAGAATATAACTACTATAATACTGCCCCCTATGTACAAGAATATAACTACTATAATACTGCTCCTATGTCTAAGTATATATCTGCTATGATCTTTATATTTACAATAATATGACGTTTCATCCCTTACGTTGCACATAACCTGATACATGATCTGTCGGGTGTATTGTGCGGTTGATGTTGGATGTCAGCGCTTTGTGACAACAATGTTGGAAAAAAATGACAATACAACGTCACAAAACCAACACCATAAATGTTCCGCCATCAGCACCACAAATCACCCATAAAAATGTACACAACAGTGACAAGATGTATTACCTTGTAAATCTAATAGTGGAAAGTTCCCAGGGACAATATAGCTGCATCTAAGCCTAGAATGTAAGTTGTCTTAGCCACTGTATCTAATCCCATCTTGTGTGATACTCTCTGCTGAGCTGTAACTAATCCTGTCCTGTGTGATACTGTCTGCTGAGCCGTGTATCTAATCCTCTCCTGTGGGATACTGTCTGCTGAGCTGTGTATCTAATCCTCTCCTGTGTGATACTGTCTGCTGAGCTGTGTATCTAATCCTCTCCTGTGTGATATCTTCTGCTGAGCTGTGTATCTAATCCTCACCTGTGTGATACTGTGTGCTGAGCTGTGTATCTAATCCTCTCCTGTGTGATACTGTCTGCTGAGCTGTGTATCTAATCCTCTCCTGTGTGATACTGTCTGCTGAGCTGTGTATCTAATCCTATCCTGTGTGATACTGTCTGCTGAGCTGTGTATCTAATCCTCTCCTGTGTGATACTGTCTGATGAGCCGTGTATCTAATCCTTTCCTGTGTGATACTGTCTGCTGAGCTGTGTATCTAATCCTATCCTGTGTGATACTGTCTGCTGAGCTGTGTATCTAATCCTCTCCTGTGTGATACTGTCTGATGAGCCGTGTATCTAATCCTTTCCTGTGTGATACTGTCTGCTGAGCTGTATCTAATCCTCTCCTGTGTGATACTGTCTGCTCAGCTGTGTATCTAATCCTATCCTGTGTGATGCTGTCTGCTGAGGCGTGTATCTAATCCTATCCTGTGTGATACTGTCTGCTGAGCCGTGTATTTAATCCTGTCCTGTGTGATACTGTCTGCTGAGCCGTGTATCTAATCCTGTCCTGTGTGATACTGTCTGCTGAGCAGTGTATCTAATCCTATCCTGTGTGATACTATCTGCTGAGCTGTGTATCTAATCCTCTCCTGTGTGATACCTGAGCCGTGTATCTAAACCTATCCTGTGTGATACTGTCAGCTGAGCAGTGTATCTAATCCTCTCCTGTGTGATACTGTCTGCTGAGCTGTGTATCTAATCCCCTCCTGTGTGATACCGTCTGCTGAGCTGTGTATCTAATCCTCTCCTGTGTGATACTGTCTGCTGAGCTGTGTATCTAATCCCCTCCTGTGTGATACCGTCTGCTGAGCCGTGCATCTAATCCTGTCCTGTGTGATACTGTCTGCTGAGCCGTGTATCTAATCCTCTCCTGTGTGATACCGTCTGCTGACCTGTGTATCTAATCCTTTCCTGTGTGATACCGTCTGCTGAGCTGTGTATCTAATCCTATCCTGTGTGATACTGTCTGCTGAGCTGTGTATCTAATCCTATCCTGTGTGATACTGTCTGCTGAGCTGTGCATCTAATCCTATCCTGTGTGATACTGTCTGCTGAGCTGTGTATCTAATCCTCTCCTGTGTGATACTGTCTGCTGAGCCGTGTATCTAATCCTCTCCTGTGTGATACTATCTGCTAAGCTGTGTATCTAATCCTTTTCTGTGTGATACTGTTTGCTGAGCAGTGTATCTAATCCTCTTCTGTGTGATACTGTCTGCTGAGCTGTGTATCTAATCCTCTCCTGTGTGATACTGTCTGCTGAGCTGTGTATCCAATCCTCTCTTGTGTGATACTGTCTGCTGAGCCGTGTATCTAATCCTCTCCTGTGTGATACTGTCTGCTGAGCTGTGTATCTAATCCTCTCCTGTGTGATACTGTCTGCTGAGCTGTGTACCTAATCCTCTCCTGTGTGATACTGTCTGCTGAGCTGTGTATCTAATCCTCTCCTGTGTGATACTGTCTGTTGAGCTGTGTATCTAATCCTATCCTGTGTGATACTGTCTGCTGAGCTGTGTATCTAATCCTCTCCTGTGTGATACTGTCTGCTGAGCTGTATATCTAATCCTCTCCTGTGTGATACTGTCTGCTGAGCTGTGTATCTAATCCTCTCCTGTGTGATACTGTCTGCTGAGCTGTGTATCTATTCCTATCCTGTGTGATACTGTCTGCTGAGCAGTGTATCTAATCCTATCCTGTGTGATACTGTCTGCTGAGCAGTGTATCTAATCCTCTCCTGTGTGATACCGTCTGCTGAGCTGTGTATCTAATCCTCTTCTGTGTGATACCGTCTGCTGAGCTGTGCATCTAATCTTGTCCTGTGTGATACTGTCTGCTGAGCTGTGTATCTAATCCTATCCTGTGTGATACTGTCTGCTGAGCTGTGTATCTAATCCTCTCCTGTGTGATACTGTCTGCTGAGCTGTGTATCTAGTCCTCTCCTGTGTGATACTGTCTGCTGAGCTGTGTATCTAATCCTCTCCTGTGTGATACTGTCTGCTGAGCTGTGTATCTAATCCTATCCTGTGTGATACTGTGTGCTGAGCTGTGTATCTAATCCTATCCTGTGTGATACTGTCTGCTGAGCTGTGTATCTAATCCTATCCTGTGTGATACTGTCTGCTGAGCTGTGTATCTAATCCTCTTCTGTGTGATACTGTCTGCTGAGCTGTGTCTATAATCCTCTCCTGTGTGATACTGTCTGCTGAGCTGTGTATCTAATCCTCTCCTGTGTGATACTGTGTGCTGAGCTGTGTATCTAATCCTCTCCTGTGTGATACTGTCTGCTGAGCTGTGTATCTAATCCTATCCTGTGTGATACTATCTGCTGAGCTGTGTATCTAATCCTCTCCTGTGTGATACCTGAGCCGTGTATCTAATCCTATCCTGTGTGATACTGTCAGCTGAGCTGTGTATCTAATCCTCTCCTGTGTGATACTGTCTGCTGAGCTGTGTATCTAATCCTCTCCTGTGTGATACTGTCTGCTGAGCTGTTTCTAATCCTCCCCTGTGTGATACTGTCTGCTGAGCTGTGTATCTAATCTTCTCCTGTGTGATACTGCCTGCTGAGCTGTGTATCTAATCCTCTCCTGTGTGATACTGTCTGCTGAGCTGTGTATCTAATCCTCTCCTGTGTGATACCTGAGCCGTGTATCTAATCCTATCCTGTGTGATACTGTCAGCTGAGCTGTGTATCTAATCCTCTCCTGTGTGATACTGTTTGCTGAGCAGTGTATCTAATCCTCTCCTGTGTGATACTTTCTGCTGAGCTGTGTATCTAATCCTCTCCTGTGTGATACCGTCTGCTGAGCTGTGTATCTAATCCTCTTCTGTGTGATACTGTCTGCTGAGCTGTGTATCTAATCCTCTCCTGTGTGATACTGTCTGCTGAGCTGTGTATCTAATCCTCTCCTGTGTGACACAGCTCAGCAGACTATATCTAAACCTCTCCTGTGTGATACTGTCTGCTGAGCTGTATCTAATCCTCTCCTGTGTGATACTGTCTGCTCAGCTGTGTATCTAATCCTATCCTGTGTGATGCTGAGCTGTGTATCTAATCCTATCCTGTGTGATACTGTCTGCTGAGGCGTGTATCTAATCCTATCCTGTGTGATACTGTCTGCTGAGCCGTGTATTTAATCCTGTCCTGTGTGATACTGTCTGCTGAGCCGTGTATCTAATCCTGTCCTGTGTGATACTGTCTGCTGAGCAGTGTATCTAATCCTATCCTGTGTGATACTATCTGCTGAGCTGTGTATCTAATCCTCTCCTGTGTGATACCTGAGCCGTGTATCTAAACCTATCCTGTGTGATACTGTCAGCTGAGCAGTGTATCTAATCCTCTCCTGTGTGATACTGTCTGCTGAGCTGTGTATCTAATCCCCTCCTGTGTGATACCGTCTGCTGAGCTGTGTATCTAATCCTCTCCTGTGTGATACTGTCTGCTGAGCTGTGTATCTAATCCTCTCCTGTGTGATACTGTCTGTTGAGCTGTGTATCTAATCCTCTCCTTTGTGACACAGCTCAGCAGACTATATCTAATCCTATCCTGTGTGATACTGTCTGCTGAGCCGTGCATCTAATCCTGTCCTGTGTGATACTGTCTGCTGAGCCGTGTATCTAATCCTCTCCTGTGTGATACCGTCTGCTGAGCTGTGTATCTAATCCTTTCCTGTGTGATACCGTCTGCTGAGCTGTGTATCTAATCCTATCCTGTGTGATACTGTCTGCTGAGCTGTGTATCTAATTCTATCCTGTGTGATACTGTCTGCTGAGCTGTGCATCTAATCCTATCCTGTGTGATACTGTCTGCTGAGCTGTGTATCTAATCCTCTCCTGTGTGATACTGTCTGCTGAGCCGTGTATCTATTCCTCTCCTGTGTGATACTATCTGCTAAGCTGTGTATCTAATCCTTTTCTGTGTGATACTGTTTGCTGAGCAGTGTATCTAATCCTCTTCTGTGTGATACTGTCTGCTGAGCTGTGTATCTAATCCTCTCCTGTGTGATACTGTCTGCTGAGCTGTGTATCCAATCCTCTCCTGTGTGATACTGTCTGCTGAGCTGTGTATCTAATCCTCTCCTGTGTGATACTGTCTGTTGAGCTGTGTATCTAATCCTATCCTGTGTGATACTGTCTGCTGAGCTGTGTATCTAATCCTCTCCTGTGTGATACTGTCTGCTGAGCTGTGTATCTAATCCTCTCCTGTGTGATACTGTCTGCTGAGCTGTGTATCTAATCCTCTCCTGTGTGATACTGTCTGCTGAGCTGTGTATCTATTCCTATCCTGTGTGATACTGTCTGCTGAGCAGTGTATCTAATCCTATCCTGTGTGATACTGTCTGCTGAGCTGTGTATCTAATCCTATCCTGTGTGATACTGTCTGCTGAGCTGTGTATCTAATCCTCTTCTGTGTGATACTGTCTGCTGAGCTGTGTCTATAATCCTCTCCTGTGTGATACTGTCTGCTGAGCTGTGTATCTAATCCTCTCCTGTGTGATACTGTGTGCTGAGCTGTGTATCTAATCCTATCCTGTGTGATACTGTCTGCTGAGCTGTGTATCTAATCCTATCCTGTGTGATACTATCTGCTGAGCTGTGTATCTAATCCTCTCCTGTTTGATACCTGAGCCGTGTATCTAATCCTATCCTGTGTGATACTGTCAGCTGAGCTGTGTATCTAATCCTCTCCTGTGTGATACTGTCTGCTGAGCTGTGTATCTAATCCTCTCCTGTGTGATACCGTCTGCTGAGCTGTGTATCTAATCCTCTCCTGTGTGATACTGTCTGCTGAGCTGTTTCTAATCCTCTCCTGTGTGATACTGTCTGCTGAGCTGTTTCTAATCCTCCCCTGTGTGATACTGTCTGCTGAGCTGTGTATCTAATCTTCTCCTGTGTGATACTGTCTGCTGAGCTGTGTATCTAATCCTCTCCTGTGTGATACTGTCTGCTGAGCTGTGTATCTAATCCTCTCCTGTGTGATACTATCTGCTGAGCTGTGTATCTAATCCTCTCCTGTGTGATACCTGAGCCGTGTATCTAATCCTATCCTGTGTGATACTGTCAGCTGAGCTGTGTATCTAATCCTCTCCTGTGTGATACTGTTTGCTGAGCAGTGTATCTAATCCTCTCCTGTGTGATACTTTCTGCTGAGCTGTGTATCTAATCCTCTCCTGTGTGATACCGTCTGCTGAGCTTTGTATCTAATCCTCTTCTGTGTGATACTGTCTGCTGAGCTGTGTATCTAATCCTCTCCTGTTTGATACTGTCTGCTGAGCTGTGTATCTAATCCTCTCCTGTGTGATACTGTTTGCTGAGCAGTGTATCTAATCCTCTCCTGTCTGATACTTTCTGCTGAGCTGTGTATCTAATCCTCTCCTGTGTGATACCGTCTGCTGAGCTGTGTATCTAATCCTCTTCTGTGTGATACTGTCTGCTGAGCTGTGTATCTAATCCTCTCCTGTGTTATACCGTCTGCTGAGCTGTGTATCTAATCCTCTCCTGTGTGATACCGTCTGCTGAGCCGTGCATCTAATCCTGTCCTGTGTGATACTGTCTGCTGAGCCGTGCATCTAATCCTGTCCTGTGTGATACTGTCTGCTGAGCCGTGCATCTAATCCTGTCCTGTGTGATACTGTCTGCTGAGCTGTGTATCTAATCTTCTCCTGTGTGATACCGTCTGCTGAGCTGTGTATCTAATCCTCTCCTGTGTTATACCGTCTGCTGAGCTGTGTATCTAATCCTCTCCTGTGTGACACAGCTCAGCAGACTATATCTAATCCTCTCCTGTGTGATACTGTCTGCTGAGCCGTGCATCTAATCCTGTCCTGTGTGATACTGTCTGCTGAGCCGTGCATCTAATCCTGTCCTGTGTGATACTGTCTGCTGAGCTGTGTATCTAATCTTCTCCTGTGTGATACCGTCTGCTGAGCTGTGTATCTAATTCTCTTCTGTGTGATACCGTCTGCTGAGCCGTGTATCTAATCCTATCCTGTGTGATACTGTCTGCTGAGCTGTGTATCTAATCCTCTCCTTTGTGATACTGTCTGCTGAGCCGTGTATCTAATCCTATCCTGTGTGATACTGTCTGCAGAGCTGTGTATCTAATCCTGTCCTGTGTGATACTGTCTGCTGAGCTGTGTATCTAAGACCATCTTGTGTGATACAGTTTCAGAGACCCAGCATTTCCTCCTCCACCCATTGTGTAATGTCAGGGTGCAGTAGTTCATACTGATCGTTTTTTGGCGGTGGCTTTGGCCCCTCTTACTGCGGGGGCCTCTGTGTGGTGCACATGTTGTTTTCTGCTCTGGCAGGTGCAGGGTTAAGCACGTAACACCCTGGCAGGTGGAGGGTTAAGCACGGAGCCCCCCCCCCCCCGGCAGTTGCAGGGTTAGGCATGCAGCGCTCTGGCAGGTGTAGAGTTAAGCACGTAGACCCCTGGCAGGTGAAGGGTTAAGCATGCAACCCCCTGGCAGGTGGAGGGTTAAGCATGCAGCCCCCTGGCAGATGGAGGGTTCAGCATGCAGCCCCCTGGCAGGTGGAGGGTTAAGCACGCAGCGCCCTGGCAGGTGGAGGGTTAAGCACGCAGCGCCCTGCCAGGTGGAGGGTGAAGCACCTAGCCCCCTGGCAAGTGGAGGGTTAAGCACGTATCCCCCTGGCAAGTGGAGGGTTAAGCACGCAGCGCTCTGGCAGGTGCAGGGTTAAGCACGCAGCGCTCTGGCAGGTGTAGGGTTAAGCACGCAGTGCCCTGGCAGGTGGAGGGTTAAGCACGCAGTGCCCTGGCAGGTGGAGGGTTAAGCACGCAGCGCCCTGGCAGGTGCAGGGTTAAGCACGCAGCGGTCTGGCAGGTGCAGGGTTAAGCATGCAGCCCCCTAGCAGGTGGAGGGTGAAGCACGCAGCCCCCTGGCAGGTGGAGGGTGAAGCACGCAGCCCCCTGGCAGGTGGAGGGTGAAGCACGCAGCGCCTGGCAGGTGTAGGGTTAAGCACGCAGTGCCCTGGCAGGTGGAGGGTTAAGCACGCAGCGCCTGGCAGGTGGAGGGTTACGCACGCAGCCCCCTGGCAGGTGGAGGGTGAAGCACGCAGCCCCCTGGCAGGTGGAGGGTGAAGCACGCAGCCCCCTTGCAGGTGGAGGGTTAAGCACGCAGCCCCCGGCAGGTGTAGGGTTAAGCACGCAGTGCCCTGGCAGGTGGAGGGTTAAGCACGCAGCGCCTGGCAGGTGTAGGGTTAAGCACGCAGCGCCCTGGCAGGTGGAGGGTGAAGCACGCAGCCCCCTGGCAGGTGGAGGGTGAAGCACGCAGCCTCCTGGCAGGTGGAGGGTTAAGCACGCAGCGCCTGGCAGGTGTAGGGTCAAGCACGCAGCGCCTGGCAGGTGGAGGGTTAAGCACGCAGCGCCTGGCAGGTGTAGGGTTAAGCACGCAGCGCCCTGGCAGGTGGAGGGTGAAGCACGCAGCCCCCTGGCAGGTGGAGGGTGAAGCACGCAGCCCCCTGGCAGGTGGAGGGTGAAGCACGCAGCCTCCTGGCAGGTGGAGGGTTAAGCACGCAGCGCCTGGCAGGTGTAGGGTCAAGCACGCAGCGCCTGGCAGGTGGAGGGTGAAGCACGCAGCCCCCTGGCAGGTGGAGGGTTAAGCACGCAGCCCCCTGGCAGGTGTAGGGTTAAGCACGCAGCGCCCTGGCAGGTGGAGGGTTAAGCACGCAGCGCCTGGCAGGTGTAGGGTTAAGCACGCAGCCCCCTGGCAGGTGGAGGGTGAAGCACGCAGCCCCCTGGCAGGTGGAGGGTGAAGCACGCAGCCTCTTGGCAGGTGGAGGGTTAAGCACGCAGCGCCTGGCAGGTGAAGGGGGAAAGCACGCAGCGCCCTGGCAGGTGGAGGGTTAAGCACGCAGCGCCTGGCAGGTGGAGGGTTAAGCGCGCAGCGCCTGGCAGGTGGAGGGTGAAGCACGCAGCCTCCTGGCAGGTGTAGGGTTAAGCACGCAGCGCCCTTGCAGGTGGAGGGTTAAGCACGCAGCGCCTGGCAGGTGGAGGGTTAAGCACGCAGCGCCCTGGCAGGTGGAGGGTTAAGCACGCAGCCCCCTGGCAGGTGCAGGGTTAAGCACGCAGCCCCCTGGCAGGTGCAGGGTTAAGCACGCAGCCCCCTGGCAGGTGGAGGGTTAAGCATGCAGCACCCTGGCAGGTGGAGGGTTAAGCACGCAGCGCCTGGCAGGTGGAGGGTTAAGCACGCAGCGCCCTGGCAGGTGGAGGGTTAAGCATGCAGCACCCTGGCAGGTGGAGGGTTAAACACGCAGCGCCTGGCAGGTGGAGGGTTAAGCACGCAGCGCCCTGGCAGGTGGAGGGTTAAGCACGCAGCCCCCTGGCAGGTGGAGGGTTAAGCACGCAGCACCCTGGCAGGTGGAGGGTTAAGCACGCAGCGCCTGGCAGGTGGAGGGTTAAGCACGCAGCGCCCTGGCAGGTGGAGGGTTAAGCACGCAGCCCCCTGGCAGGTGGAGGGTTAAGCACGCAGCCCCCTGGCAGGTGGAGGGTTAAGCATGCAGCACCCTGGCAGGTGGAGGGTTAAGCACGCAGCGCCTGGCAGGTGGAGGGTTAAGCACGCAGCGCCCTGGCAGGTGGAGGGTTAAGCACGCAGCGCCCTGGTAGGTGGAGGGTTAAGCACGCAGCCCCCTGGCAGGTGCAGGGTTAAGCACGCAGCCCCCTGGCAGGTGGAGGGTTAAGCACGCAGCGCCTGGCGCACAGGTGAGCCTATTGTCGCAGACTTTGCCCCTGGATCCTATTACTGGATAATGGCTGCGCCGCCTCCTGCACTCTGGCGTCTGGGGCGGAGGCGGGGAGCGCGGAGTCTCAGTGCCCCGTACACACCGGGCACACCCGCATGTGACGGATCAGCAGCACCATGGCCGAATTCCCCGCCAAAGTCAGCACCCAGACCAGCACCCCGGAGGCCTCCGGCGGAGGAGGGTTCTGCCCCCGACCCGACATCTCCTTCCTGCGGTCCATCCCGGGGATCCTCATCCTGGTGGAGCTGGTAAGTACCTGCCAGAAGTCAGCGACTAAATGTGTCAGCGGGTGTGCCCATCAGTGTGCGCTCACTAGGGGCCACGCCAGGGGACACCGGCTAACATCGCTCTAATGATGCGCCCCATGGGGGTCCCCGCTCAGGTCCACCGAGGCGCCTTTGTTTATTTGGTTTTTCCTCCCCCAAGGGTCCCCGGGGAAGAAAGTCACAGACTAAGAAAGTGGCATCTCTATAATCATTGGTGGACACACAAGGGGCCCCTGTGCAAGAACAATTTGTGGGCCGCTGTGCATGGACACTATACGGCCCCCTGTGCATGGACACTATACGGCCCCCTGTGCATGGACACTATACGGCCCCCTGTGCATGGACACTATACGGCCCCCTGTGCATGGACACTATACGGCCCCCTGTGCATGGACACTATACCGGCCCCCTGTGCATGGACACTATACCGGCCCCCTGTGCATGGACACTATACCGGCCCCCTGTGCATGGACACTATACCGGCCCCCTGTGCATGGCCACTATACCGGCCCCCTGTGCATGGCCACTATACGGCCCCCTGTGCATGGCCACTATACGGCCCCCTGTGCATGGACACTATACGGCCCCCTGTGCATGGACACTATACGGCCCCCTGTGCATGGACACTATACCGGCCCCCTGTGCATGGACACTATACCGGCCCCCTGTGCATGGACACTATACCGGCCCCCTGTGCATGGACACTATACCGGCCCCCTGTGCATGGACACTATACCGGCCCCCTGTGCATGGACACTATACTGGCCCCCTGTGCATGGACACTATACCAGCCCCCTGTGCATGGACACTATACGGCCCCCTGTGCATGGACACTATACCGGCCCCCTGTGCATGGACACTATACCGGCCCCCTGTGCATGGACACTATACCGGCCCCCTGTGCATGGATACTATACCGGCCCCCTGTGCATGGACACTATACCGGCCCCCTGTGCAAGGACACTATACGGCCCCCTGTGCATGGACACTATACCGGCCTCCTGTGTATGGACACTATACCGGCCCCCTGTGCATGGACACTATACCGGCCCCCTGTGCATGGACACTATACCGGCCCCCTGTGCAAGGACACTATACCGGCCCCCTGTGCAAGGACACTATACCGGCCCCCTGTGCAAGGACACTATACCGGCCCCCTGTGCAAGGACACTATACGGCCCCCTGTGCATGGACACTATACTGCCCCCTGTGCATGGACACTATACGGCCCCCTGTGCATGGACACTATACGGCCCCCTGTGCAAGGACACTATACTGGCCCCCTGTGCATGGACACTATACCGGCCCCCTGTGCATGGACACTATACCGGCCCCCTGTGCATGGACACTATACGGCCCCCTGTGCATGGACACTATACCGGCCCCCTGTGCATGGACACTATACCGGCCCCCTCTGCATGGACACTATACCGGCCCCCTCTGCATGGACACTATACCGGCCCCCTGTGCATGGACACTATACGGCCCCCTGTGCATGGACACTATACCGGCCCCCTGTGCATGGACACTATACCGGCCCCCTCTGCATGGACACTATACCGGCCCCTTGTGCATGGACACTATACCGGCCCCCTGTGCATGGACACTATACCGGCCCCCTGTGCATGGACACTATACCAGCCCCCTGTGCATGGACACTATACGGCCCCCTGTGCATGGACACTATACCGGCCCCCTGTGCGTGGACACTATACCAGCCCCTTGTGCATGGACACTATACCGGCCCCCTGTGCATGGACACTATACGGCCCCCTGTGCATGGCCACTATACCGGCCCCTTGTGCATGGACACTATACCGGCCCCCTGTGCATGGACACTATACCGGCCCCCTGTGCATGGACACTATACCGGCCCCCTGTGCATGGACACTATACCGGCCCCCTGTGCATGGACACTATACCGGCCCCCTGTGCATGGACACTATACCGGCCCCTTGTGCATGGACACTATACGGCCCCCTGTGCATGGACACTATACCGGCCCCCTGTGCATGGACACTATACCGGCCCCCTCTGCATGGACACTATACCGGCCCCTTGTGCATGGACACTATACCGGCCCCCTGTGCATGGACACTATACCGGCCCCCTGTGCATGGACACTATACCAGCCCCCTGTGCATGGACACTATACGGCCCCCTGTGCATGGACACTATACGGCCCCCTGTGCATGGCCACTATACCGGCCCCTTGTGCATGGACACTATACCGGCCCCCTGTGCATGGACACTATACCGGCCCCCTGTGCATGGACACTATACCGGCCCCCTGTGCATGGACACTATACCGGCCCCCTGTGCATGGACACTATACCGGCCCCCTGTGCATGGACACTATACCGGCCCCTTGTGCATGGACACTATACCAGCCCCCTGTGCATGGACACTATACCGGCCCCCTGTGCATGGACACTATACGGCCCCCTGTGCATGGACACTATACCGGCCCCCTGTGCATGGACACTATACCGGCCCCCTGTGCATGGACACTATACCGGCCCCCTCTGCATGGACACTATACCGGCCCCCTGTGCATGGACACTATACGGCCCCCTGTGCATGGACACTATACCGGCCCCCTGTGCATGGACACTATACCGGCCCCCTGTGCATGGACACTATACCGGCCCCCTGTGCATGGACACTATACCGGCCCCCTGTGCATGGACACTATACCGGCCCCCTGTGCATGGACACTATACCGGCCCCCTGTGCATGGACACTATACCGGCCCCCTGTGCATGGACACTATACCGGCCCCTTGTGCATGGACACTATACGGCCCCCTGTGCATGGACACTATACCGGCCCCCTGTGCATGGACACTATACCGGCCCCCTCTGCATGGACACTATACCGGCCCCTTGTGCATGGACACTATACCGGCCCCCTGTGCATGGACACTATACCGGCCCCCTGTGCATGGACACTATACCAGCCCCCTGTGCATGGACACTATACGGCCCCCTGTGCATGGACACTATACCGGCCCCCTGTGCGTGGACACTATACCAGCCCCTTGTGCATGGACACTATACCGGCCCCCTGTGCATGGACACTATACGGCCCCCTGTGCATGGCCACTATACCGGCCCCTTGTGCATGGACACTATACCGGCCCCCTGTGCATGGACACTATACCGGCCCCCTGTGCATGGACACTATACCGGCCCCCTGTGCATGGACACTATACCGGCCCCCTGTGCATGGACACTATACCGGCCCCCTGTGCATGGACACTATACCGGCCCCTTGTGCATGGACACTATACCGGCCCCCTGTGCATGGACACTATACGGCCCCCTGTGCATGGACACTATACCGGCCCCCTGTGCATGGACACTATACGGCCCCCTGTGCATGGACACTATACCGGCCCCCTGTGCATGGACACTATACCGGCCCCCTGTGCATGGACACTATACCGGCCCCCTGTGCATGGACACTATACCGGCCCCTTGTGCATGGACACTATACCGGCCCCCTGTGCATGGACACTATACCGGCCCCCTGTGCATGGACACTATACCGGCCCCCTGTGCATGGACACTATACCGGCCCCCTGTGCATGGACACTATACTGGCCCCCTGTGCATGGACACTATACTGGCCCCCTGTGCATGGACACTATACTGGCCCCCTGTGCATGGACACTATACTGGCCCCCTGTGCATGGACACTATACCGGCCCCCTGTGCATGGACACTATACCGGCCCCCTGTGCATGGACACTATACCGGCCCCCTGTGCATGGACACTATACCGGCCCCCTGTGCATGGACACTATACGGCCCCCTGTGCATGGACACTATACCGGCCCCCTGTGCATGGACACTATACCGGCCCCCTGTGCATGGACACTATACCGGCCCCCTGTGCATGGACACTATACCGGCCCCCTGTGCATGGACACTATACCGGCCCCTTGTGCATGGACACTATACGGCCCCCTGTGCATGGACACTATACCGGCCCCCTGTGCATGGACACTATACCGGCCCCCTGTGCATGGACACTATACCGGCCCCCTGTGCATGGACACTATACCGGCCCCCTGTGCATGGACACTATACCGGCCCCCTGTGCATGGACACTATACCGGCCCCCTGTGCATGGACACTATACCGGCCCCCTGTGCATGGCCACTATACCGGCCCCCTGTGCATGGCCACTATACCGGCCCCCTGTGCATGGCCACTATACCGGCCCCCTGTGCATGGACACTATACGGCCCCCTGTGCAAGGACACTATACGGCCCCCTGTGCAAGGACACTATACGGCCCCCTGTGCATGGACACTATACCGGCCCCCTGTGCATGGACACTATACCGGCCCCCTGTGCATGGACACTATATGGCCCCCTGCAGCCTATTATCTCCCATCATGCACTGTTCCTCCTGTTTTGGAGGATGTGGCCCCCGGACCTCCTGGGCCCTGGTTGCCCATTGATGCAGAGGGTGACTATGAATGGTTTCCTGCTTGGTGTCAGTGAATGAGAACATCCTTCTTTCCATCCAGAGGCTGAAAGCTTCTCACAGCTGAGGGTTTGTTCCAGTTGTATCCAGTGTAATAATCACCGGTCACATCCGCTCCTGCCCTGTTGGGTTGTAACATTGTATCTATGGAGAGAGGATCCAAAATGTAGCAAACCCTCAGCTGTGAGAAGTTTTATCTCTGAATTGTAAAGCGCTGCGGAATATGTTAGCGCCAAATAAAGATTATTATCATTGTTCCATTCACTGACAGCAAGCAGATATATTGATAATAGCGAAGAATTAAAAGCAAGTATATTGTTCACACCCACCATGCGCCGTCCCTTTAAAGCATTAGATCACAAGCTCTGCGGGTCAGGAATCCGGTTTATTATTGACGCCGAAGTCCAAGGGTCACAAATGACGACGCGTTTAATATTCAGAGGCTCCTACTGAGCGGTGGCGGGGAGACGGGTATATATGGCGGCACAATTAAGGCCGGCGGCACAGAGACCCTGTGTGCCGCCATATATATCCGTCCGTGTGCCGTAATAATGACCCCAGAGGCAGGAAACCGCTAGAGAGGATGGAAAAGGGTCAGTGACGCCCGGCCCCTGCGGACCGCCGTCATCATAGAGCTCCATGCACACGCAGCGTCGTGCTGCACCGACTCAATGGGAGGGCGACGGTGATGCCTCTGGGTCCGAGCTGCTGCCCGCAGACTCCTGATAATGACCAGGGCCCTGACTGTGTGCAGCATCACACCGAGCCCCGAATGTGCACGGCGTCACAGGAGCCCAAACTGTCCGCAGCATCACACCGAGCCCAGATTGTGCGCGGCGTTACAGGAGCCTCGACTGTGCGCAGCATCACACCGAGCCCCGAATGTGCGCCGCGTCACAGGAGCACAAACTGTGCGCAGCATCACACCGAGCCCAGATTGTGCGCGGCGTCACAGGAGCCCAAACTGTGCGCGGCGTCACAGGAGCCCAAACTGTGCGCGGAGTCACACCGAACCCTGACAGTGCGCAGCATCACACCGAGCCCCGAATGTGCGCGGCGTCACAGGAGCACAAACTGTGCGCAGCATCACACCGAGCCCAGATTGTGCGCGGCGTCACAGGAGCCAAACTGTGCGCAGCATCACACCGAGCCCCGAATGTGCGCGGCGTCACAGGAGCCAAACTGTGCGCGGCGTCACAGGAGCCAAACTGTGCGCAGCATCACACCGAGCCCAGATTGTGCACGGCGTCACAGGAGCCCAAACTGTGCGCGGAGTCACACCGAACCCTGACAGTGCGCAGCATCACACCGAGCCCCGAATGTGCGCGGCGTCACAGGAGCACAAACTGTGCGCAGCATCACACCGAGCCCAGATTGTGCGCGGCGTCACAGGAGCCAAACTGTGCGCAGCATCACACCGAGCCCCGAATGTGCGCGGCGTCACAGGAGCCAAACTGTGCGCGGCGTCACAGGAGCCAAACTGTGCGCAGCATCACACCGAGCCCAGATTGTGCGCGGCGTCACAGGAGCCCAAACTGTGCGCGGAGTCACACCGAACCCTGACAGTGCGCAGCATCACACCGAGCCCCGAATGTGCGCGGCGTCACAGGAGCCCAAACTGTGCACGGCGTCACAGGAGCCCAAACTGTGCACGGAGTCACACCGAACCCTGACAGTGCGCAGCATCACACCGAGCCCCGATTGTGCGCGGCGTTACAGGAGCCTCGACTGTGCAGCGTCACACCACACCGAGCCCCGATTGTGCGCGGCGTTACAGGAGCCTCGACTGTGCAGCGTCACACCACACCGAGCCCCGAATGTGTGAGGCGTCACAGGAGCCCAAACTGCACGGCGTCACAGGAGCCCAAACTGTGCGCGGCGTCACAGGAGCCCAAACTGTGCACGGAGTCACACCGAACCCTGACAGTGCGCAGCATCACACCGAGCCCCGATTGTGCGCAGCGTTATAGGAGCCTCGACTGCATGCGGCGTCACACCGAACCCTGACTGTGCGCGGCGTCACACCGAACCCTGACTGTGCGCGGCGTCACACCGAACCCTGACTGTGCGCGGCGTCACACCGAGCCCCGACGTCAGGAATCCCATAGATAGGAAAATCTGGCGTTTGCACACAGGACAGGCGCCGCTCGCAGCACAGAGGATTTCAGCACAGGAATGTGCTAATTGCAGGGAAATGATTTGTACTGGGTTCAGGGAGGACGGGGTTGGGCCATTTTTCCTACACGGAAGCAAAGGGTTAATTTCGGTGATTTGTGGGTTTGTCGTCAGGACGAAACACTCCTGGAGATTTACACAACAGCAGCGACGGCGGTGGCTCCGCACCCTGCACCAGCCCCGCACCCTGCACCAGCCCCGCACCCTGCGCCAGCTCCGCACCCTGCGCCAGCCCCGCACCCTGCGCCAGCCCTGCACCCTGCGCCAGCTCCGCCCCCTGCGCCAGCCCCGCCCCCTGCGCCAGCCCCGCACCCTGCACCAGCCCCGCACCCTGCGCCAGCTCCGCCCCCTGCGCCAGCCCCGCACCCTGCGCCAGCCCCGCACCCTGCGCCAGCTCCGCCCCCTGCGCCAGCCCCGCACCCTGCGCCAGCCCCGCACCCTGCACCAGCCCCGCCCCCTGCGCCAGCTCCGCCCCCTGCGCCAGCTCCGCCCCCTGCGCCAGCCCCGCCCCCTGCGCCAGCTCCGCACCCTGCGCCAGCCCCGCACCCTGCGCCAGCTCCGCACCCTGCGCCAGCACTGCACCCTGCACCAGCCCCGCACCCTGCGCCAGCCCCGCCCCCTGCGCCAGCCCCGCCCCCTGCGCCAGCTCCGCACCCTGCGCCAGCCCCGCACCCTGCGCCAGCTCCGCACCCTGCACCAGCCCCGCACCCTGCACCAGCCCCGCACCCTGCGCCAGCTCCGCACCCTGCGCCAGCCCCGCACCCTGCGCCAGCACTGCACCCTGCGCCAGCCCCGCCCCCTGCGCCAGCCCCGCCCCCTGCGCCAGCCCCGCACCCTGCACCAGCCCCGCCCCCTGCGCCAGCTCCGCCCCCTGCGCCAGCCCCGCACCCTGCGCCAGCCCCGCCCCCTGCGCCAGCTCCGCCCCCTGCGCCAGCCCCGCACCCTGCGCCAGCCCCGCACCCTGCACCAGCCCCGCCCCCTGCGCCAGCTCCGCCCCCTGCGCCAGCCCCGCACCCTGCGCCAGCTCCGCACCCTGCGCCAGCCCCGCACCCTGCGCCAGCTCCGCACCCTGCGCCAGCACTGCACCCTGCACCAGCCCCGCACCCTGCGCCAGCCCCGCACCCTGCGCCAGCCCCGCCCCCTGCGCCAGCTCCGCACCCTGCGCCAGCCCCGCACCCTGCGCCAGCTCCGCACCCTGCGCCAGCCCCGCACCCTGCGCCAGCTCCGCACCCTGCGCCAGCCCCGCACCCTGCGCCAGCCCCGCACCCTGCGCCAGCCCCGCACCCTGCGCCAGCTCCGCACCCTGCGCCAGCCCCGCACCCTGCGCCAGCCCCGCTTAGAGGGGGCGACCGCTGCTGTGGGGGCGACTGGAGCAGTGATGGTGGTCGCAGGTTCTGGTGTAACTTGTGCATGTGAATCCTGAATGTGGCTGGAGCAAGTGGATGACTATTGCATGATTGCCCCTGTGGAGGTGACTGATGCACATAATTGCAGCTCTGGAGGTGATTGGAGCACATTACAGCTGTGGAATTGACTGGAGTACATGTTTGCAGCTGTGGAGGTGACTGGAGCATGTGATTGCAGCAGTGGAGGTGAGTGGAGCACGTGATTGCAGCTCTGGAGGTGACTAATGCACATGATTGCAGCTCTGGAGGTGACTGGAGCATGTTATTCTAGCTTTGGAGGTGACTGGAGCATGAGATTCCAGCAGTGGAGTTGAGTGTGTCACGTGATTGCAGCTGTTGAGGTGAGTGGAGCATGTGATTGCAGCTATATAGGTGGCTGGAGCACGTTATTTCAGCTGTGGAGGTGACTGGAGCATGTGATTCCAGCTGTGGAGGTTAGTGGAGCACGTGATTGCAGCTGTGGAGGTGAGTGGAGCATGTCATTCCAGCAGTGGAGGTGAGTGGAGCACGTGATTACAGCTGTGGAGGTGACTGGAGCATGTGATTCCAGCTGTGGAGGTTAGTGGAGCACGTGATTGCAGCTGTGGAGGTGAGTGGAGCACGTGATTACAGCTGTGGAGGTGACTGGAGCTCGTGATTGCAGCTGTGAAGGTGACTGGAGCTCGTGATTGCAGCTGTGAAGGTGACTGGAGCATGTGATTCCAGCTGTGGAGGTGAGTAGAGCACGTGATTGCAGCTGTGAAGGTGACTGGAGCATGTGATTACAGCTGTGGAGGTGAGTAGAGCACGTGATTGCAGCTGTGAAGGTGACTGGAGCATGTGATTACAGCTGTGGAAGTGAGTAGAGCACGTGATTGCAGCTGTGAAGGTGACTGGAGCATGTGATTACAGCTGTGGAGGTGAGTAGAGCACATGATTGCAGCTCTGGAGGTGACTGGGGCACCTGATTGCAGCTGTGGAGGTGACTGGAGCATGTGATTCCAGATGTGGAGGTGAGTAGAGCACATGATTGCAGCTGTGGAGGTGACTGGAGCTAGTGATTGCAGCTCTGGAGGTGACTGGGGCATGTGATTGCAGCTGTGAAGGTGAGTAGAGCATGTGATTGCAGCTCTGGAGGTGACTGGAGCAAATTATTGCAGCTGTGGAGGTGAGTGGAGCTTGTGATTGCAGCTCTGGAGTATGTGATTGCAGCTCTGGAGGTGACTGGAGCACATTTTCTGTAATCAGACGGCTGCTTTTCGTTGCTGGTGGCGCAGTCACTGATTGTCGCCCTCTGTCTGTTGCAGGTCCTGGGTCTCATCGTTTGGGCGCTGATCTCAGACACTCATCACTATTTCGTGGCCGCCTACGGCTGGGTGCTGTTCGTGTCCATCTTCGTCTGGATCCTCACCCTCGTCCTCTTCATCCTCTTCTTTCTGCAGCTGCACAGGTTGATCTCTTTTATTCCGTGGCCTCTGACGGTGAGTGCCGGACGTACAACCGAGCTACATGCTCCCTCCACCATGCTTCACACTGCAGCTCTGCTTCCTCTGATCGCCGGCTGTAAATCAGTGCAGGACTGGCAGATTTCTATTACATCATTATAAAATACAAGTAAACTGCCAGCGAGAAATGGGAGATATAAGGAATCTCAGGGGAGGAGTCTCATCAAGGAGGCGGAGCCACAAACTCCCGCCCCCGAGGAGCCGTCACCATCAGTTTCAGGATCTAATATTTTCTTCTCGCCCACAGGTGTTTATATACCACTCCGCGGCCTTCATCCTGTACGTCACCGCATTCATCACCTGCGCAGCGTCCGTGCGAGTGGAAATTTACTTGGCATACGACTACAACCGGAGAGCGGCGGCCTCGGTAAGACGGCGCCATATTGTACATTATATTATCACGTATCGTGCTGGGAGCGGTCATACACTTTTATAGTGGTGTCTCCAGTTTTGGTGGAACTACAACTCCCAGCAGAAGTCAGTCGAGTATATTGGGTCATTCAGCACCGCGCTCTGTGGACCCTCTGTAACTCCTCCTGGAAAATATACTGTGCCAGGAACAGTGCACACAGCAGCGCGGGGCAGACGGCTCCACCCAAACCTACAATGCAGCTCAGGGTGGAGCGATAATCATCAGATATTAGTCACCACCGGAAGTGAGGCCACCACTGAGCGGCTGGAAAACTTCCCGTCTAGATTTGTGTCATAATAACTACCTGCAGATAACGCTCACGTATTATCTTATATCTCTCACTTACATGGCGCCATTAATTCCACAGCACTTTACAGACGTGATCAGCACTGTCCCCATCGGGACCTAATGTTAAAATTAGGTTGCACTGGAGACTATACAAGACTCCCAAAAATCTAACAGGGACGACCAACTAAGCACAGGACAGTGAGCTCCCTCTAGTGGTGGCTGTATAAATCTGTATGTAGTGAGCTCCCTCTAGTGGTGGTTGTATAAATCTGTATGTAGTGAGCTCCCTCTAGTGGTGGCTGTATAATTCTGTATGTAGTGAGCTCCCTCTAGTGGTGACTGTATAAATCTGTATGTAGTGAGCTCCCTCTAGTGATGGCTGTATAAATCTGTATGTAGTGAGCTCCCTCTAGTGGTGGCTGTATATATCTGTATACAGTGAGCTCCCTCTAGTGGTGACTGTATAAATCTGTATGTAATGAGCTCCCTCTAGTGATGGCTGTATAAATCTGTATGTAGTGAGCTCCACCTAGTGGTGACTGTATAAATCTGTATGTAGTGAGCTCCCTCTAGTGGTGGCTGTATAAATCTGTATGTAGTGAGCTCCCTCTAGTGGTGGCTGTATAAATCTGTATGTAGTGAGCTCCCTCTAGTGGTGACTGTATAAATCTGTATGTAGTGAGCTCCCTCTAGTGGTGACTGTATAAATCTGTATGTAGTGAGCTCCCTCTAGTGGTGGCTGTATAAATCTGTATGTAGTGAGCTCCACCTAGTGGTGACTGTATAAATCTGAATGTAGTGAGCTCCCTCTAGTGGTGACTGTATAATCTGTATGTAATGAGCTCCCTCTAGTGGTGACTGTATAAATCTGTATGTAGTGCGCTCCCTCTAGTGGTGGCTGTATAAATCTGTATGTAGTGAGCTCCCTCTAGTGATGGCTGTATAAATCTGTATGTAGTGAGCTCCCTCTAGTGGTGACTGTATAAATCTGTATGTAGTGAGCTCCCTCTAGTGGTGGCTGTATAAATCTGTATGTAGTGACCTCCCTCTAGTGGTGGCTGTATAAATCTGTATGTAGTGAGCTCCCTCTAGTGGTGGCTGAATAAATCTGTATGTAGTGAGCTCCCTCTAGTGATGACTGTATAAATCTGTATGTAGTGAGCTCCCTCTAGTGGTGACTGTATAAATCTGTATGTAGTGAGCTCCCTCTAGTGGTGGCTGTATAAATCTGTATGTAGTGAGCTCCCTCTAGTGGTGGCTGTATAAATCTGTATGTAGTGAGCTCCCTCTAGTGGTGGCTGTATAAATCTGTATGTAGTGATCTCCCTCTAGTGGTGACTGTATAAATCTGTATGTAGTGAGCTCCCTCTAGTGATGACTGTATAAATCTGTATGTAGTGAGCTCCCTCTAGTGGTAGTTGTATAAATCTGTATGTAGTGAGCTCCCTCTAGTGGTGACTGTATAAATCTGTATGTAGTGAGCTCCCTCTAGTGGTGGCTGTATAAATCTGTATGTAGTGAGCTCCCTCTAGTGGTGGCTGTATAAATCTGTATGTAGTGAGCTCCCTCTAGTGGTGGCTGTATAAATCTGTATATAGTGAGCTCCCTCTAGTGGTGACTGTATAAATCTGTATGTAGTGAGCTCCCTCTAGTGGTGGCTGTATAAATCTGTATGCAGTAAGCTCCCTCTAGTGGTGACTGTATAAATCTGTATGTAGTGAGCTCTCTCTAGTGGTGACTGTATAAATCTGTATGTAGTGAGCTCCCTCTAGTGGTGACTGTATAAATCTGTATGTAGTGAATTCCCTCTAGTGGAGGCTGTATATATCTGTATGTAGTGAGCTCCCCCTAGTGGTGGCTGTATAAATCTGTATGTAGTAAGCTCCCTCTAGTGGTGACTGTATAAATCTGTATGTAGTGAGCTCCCTCTAGTGGTGACTGTATAAATCTGTATGTAGTGAGCTCCCTCTAGTGGTGACTGTATAAATCTGTATGTAGTGAGCTCCCTCTAGTGGTGACTGTATAAATCTGTATGTAGTGAGCTCCCTCTAGTGGTGACTGTATAAATCTGTATGTAGTGAGCTCCCTCTAGTGGTGACTGTATAAATCTGTATGTAGTGAGCTCCCTCTAGTGGTGACTGTATAAATCTGTATGTAGTGACCTCCCTCTAGTGGTGGCTGTATGAATCTGTATGTAGTGAGCTCCCTCTAGTGGTGGCTGTATAAATCTGTATGTAGTGAGCTCCCTCTAGTGGTGACTGTATAAATCTGTATGTAGTGAGCTCCCTCTAGTGGTGACTGTATAAATCTGTATGTAGTGAGCTCCCTCTAGTGGTGGCTGGATAAATCTGTATGTAGTGAGCTCCCTCTAGTGATGGCTGTATAAATCTGTATGTAGTGAGCTCCCTCTAGTGGTGACTGTATAAATCTGTATGTAGTGAGCTCCCTCTAGTGGTGACTATAAATCTGTATGTAGTGAGCTCCCTCTAGTGGTGGCTGTATAAATCTGTATGTAGTGACCTCCCTCTAGTGGTGGCTGTATAAATCTGTATGTAGTGAGCTCCCTCTAGTGGTGGCTGAATAAATCTGTATGTAGTGAGCTCCCTCTAGTGATGACTGTATAAATCTGTATGTAGTGAGCTCCCTCTAGTGGTGACTGTATAAATCTGTATGTAGTGAGCTCCCTCTAGTGGTGGCTGTATAAATCTGTATGTAGTGAGCTCCCTCTAGTGGTGGCTGTATAAATCTGTATGTAGTGAGCTCCCTCTAGTGGTGGCTGTATAAATCTGTATGTAGTGATCTCCCTCTAGTGGTGACTGTATAAATCTGTATGTAGTGAGCTCCCTCTAGTGATGACTGTATAAATCTGTATGTAGTGTGCTCCCTCTAGTGGTAGTTGTATAAATCTGTATGTAGTGAGCTCCCTCTAGTGGTGACTGTATAAATCTGTATGTAGTGAGCTCCCTCTAGTGGTGGCTGTATAAATCTGTATGTAGTGAGCTCCCTCTAGTGGTGGCTGTATAAATCTGTATGTAGTGAGCTCCCTCTAGTGGTGGCTGTATAAATCTGTATATAGTGAGCTCCCTCTAGTGGTGACTGTATAAATCTGTATGTAGTGAGCTCCCTCTAGTGGTGGCTGTATAAATCTGTATGTAGTGAGCTCCCTCTAGTGGTGACTGTATAAATCTGTATGTAGTGAGCTCCTCTAGTGGTGACTGTATAAATCTGTATGTAGTGAGCTCCCCCTAGTGGTGGCTGTATAAATCTGTATGTAGTGATCTCCCTCTAGTGGTGGCTGTATAAATCTGTATGTAGTGAGCTCCCTCTAGTGGTGGCTGTATAAATCTGTATGTAGTGAGCTCCCCCTAGTGGTGGCTGTATAAATCTGTATGTAGTGAGCTCCCCCTAGTGGTGGCTGTATAAATCTGTATGTAGTAAGCTCCCTCTAGTGGTGACTGTATAAATCTGTATGTAGTGAGCTCCCTCTAGTGGTGACTGTATAAATCTGTATGTAGTGAGCTCCCTCTAGTGGAGGCTGTATATATCTGTATGTAGTGAGCTCCCCCTAGTGGTGGCTGTATAAATCTGTATGTAGTAAGCTCCCTCTAGTTGTGACTGTATAAATCTGTATGTAGTGAGCTCTCTCTAGTGGTGACTGTATAAATCTGTATGTAGTGAGCTCCCTCTAGTGGTGACTGTATAAATCTGTATGTAGTGAGCTCCCTCTAGTGGTGACTGTATAAATCTGTATGTAGTAAGCTCCCTCTAGTGGTGACTGTATAAATCTGTATGTAGTGAGCTCCCTCTAGTGGTGACTGTATAAATCTGTATGTAGTGAGCTCCCTCTAGTGGTGACTGTATAAATCTGTATGTAGTGAGCTCTCTCTAGTGGTGACTGTATAAATCTGTATGTAGTGAGCTCCCTCTAGTGGTGGCTGTATAAATCTGTATGTAGTGAGCTCCCTCTAGTGGTGGCTGTATAAATCTGTATGCAGTGAGCTCCCTCTAGTGGTGGCTGTATAAATCTGTATGCAGTGAGCTCCCTCTAGTGGTGGCTGTATAAATCTTTATGTGGTGAGCTCCCTCTAGTGGTGTCTGTATAAATCTGTATGTAGTGAGCTCCCTCTAGTGGTGGATGTATAAATCTGTATGTAGTGAGCTCCCCCTAGTGGTGGTAATATAAATCTGTATGTAGTGAGCTCCTCCTAGTGGTGACTGTATAAATCTGTATGTAGTGAGCTCCCTCTAGTGGTGGATGTATAAATCTGTATGTAGTGAGCTCCCTCTAGTGGTGGTAATATAAATCTGTATGTAGTGAGCTCCTCCTAGTGGTGGCTGTATAAATCTGTATGTAGTGAGCTCCCTCTGGTGGTGACTGTATAAATCTGTATGTAGTGAGCTCTCTCTAGTGGTGACTGTATAAATCTGTATGTAGTGAGCTCCCTCTAGTGGTGGATGTATAAATCTGTATGTAGTGAGCTCCCTCTAGTGGTGTCTATATAAATCTGTATGTAGTGAGCTCCCTCTAGTGGTGACTGTATAAATCTGTATGTAGTGAGCTCCCTCTAGTGGTGACTGTATAAATCTGTATGTAGTGAGCTCCTCCTAGTGGTGACTGTATAAATCTGTATGTTGTGAGCTCCCTCTAGTGGTGGCTGTATAAATCTGTATGTAGTGATCTCCCTCTAGTGGTGGCTGTATAAATCTGTATGTAGTGAGCTCCCTCTAGTGGTGGCTGTATAAATCTGTATGTAGTAAGCTCCCTCTAGTGGTGGCTGTATAAATCTGTATGTAGTGAGCTCCCTCTAGTGGTGGCTGTATAAATCTGTATGTAGTGAGCTCCCTCTAGTGGTGGCTGTATAAATCTGTATGTAGTAAGCTCCCTCTAGTGGTGGCTGTATAAATCTGTATGTAGTAAGCTCCCTCTAGTGGTGGCTGTATAAATCTGTATGTAGTGAGCTCCCTCTAGTGGTGGCTGTATAAATCTGTATGTAGTGAGCTCCCTCTAGTGGTGGTTGTATAAATCTGTATGTAGTGAGCTCCCTCTAGTGGTGGCTGTATAAATCTGTATGTAGTGAGCTCCCTCTAGTGGTGGCTGTATAAATCTGTATGTAGTGAGCTCCCTCTAGTGGTGACTGTATAAATCTGTATGTAGTGAGCTCCCTCTAGTGGTGGCTGTATAAATCTGTATGTAGTGAGCTCCCTCTAGTGGTGGCTGTATAATCTGTATGTAGTGAGCTCCCTCTAGTGGTGACTGTATAAATCTATATGTAGTGAGCTCCCTCTAGTGGTGGCTGTATAAATCTGTATGTAGTGAGCTCCCTCTAGTGGTGGCTGTATAAATCTGTATGTAGTGACCTCCCTCTAGTGGTGACTGTATAAATCTGTATGTAGTGACCTCCCTCTAGTGGTGGCTGTATAAATCTGTATGTAGTGAGCTCCCTCTAGTGGTGGCTGTATAAATCTGTATGTAGTGAGCTCCCTCTAGTGGTGACTGTATAAATCTGTATGTAGTGAGCTCCCCCTAGTGGTGGCTGTATAAATCTGTATGTACTAAGCTCCCTCTAGTGGTGACTGTATAAATCTGTATGTAGTGAGCTCCCCCTAGTGGTGGCTGTATAAATCTGTATGTAGTAAGCTCCCTCTAGTGGTGACTGTATAAATCTGTATGTAGTGAGCTCTCTCTAGTGGTGACTGTATAAATCTGTATGTAGTGAGCTCCCTCTAGTGGTGACTGTATAAATCTGTATGTAGTGAGCTCCCTCTAGTGGAGGCTGTATAAATCTGTATATAGTGAGCTCCCTCTAGTGGTGGCTGTATAAATCTGTATGTAGTGAGCTCCCTCTAGTGGTGACTGTATAAATCTGTATGTAGTGAGCTCCCTCTAGTGGAGGCTGTATATATCTGTATGTAGTGAGCTCCCCCTAGTGGTGGCTGTATAAATCTGTATGTAGTAAGCTCCCTCTAGTGGTGACTGTATAAATCTGTATGTAGTGAGCTCCCTCTAGTGGTGACTGTATAAATCTGTATGTAGTGAGCTCCCCCTAGTGGTGGCTGTATAAATCTGTATGTAGTGAGCTCCCTATGTAGTGAGCTCCCTCTAGTGGTGGCTGTATAAATCTGTATGCAGTGAGCTCCCTCTAGTGGTGGCTGTATAAATCTTTGTGGTGAGCTCCCTCTAGTGGTGACTGTATAAATCTGTATGTAGTGAGCTCCCTCTAGTGGTGGATGTATAAATCTGTATGTAGTGAGCTCCCCCTAGTGGTGGTAATATAAATCTGTATGTAGTGAGCTCCTCCTAGTGGTGACTGTATAAATCTGTATGTAGTGAGCTCCCTCTAGTGGTGGCTGTATAAATCTGTATGTAGTGATCTCCCTCTAGTGGTGGCTGTATAAATCTGTATGTAGTGAGCTCCCTCTAGTGGTGGCTGTATAAATCTGTATGTAGTAAGCTCCCTCTAGTGGTGGCTGTATAAATCTGTATGTAGTGAGCTCCCTCTAGTGGTGGCTGTATAAATCTGTATGTAGTAAGCTCCCTCTAGTGGTGGCTGTATAAATCTGTATGTAGTGAGCTCCCTCTAGTGGTGGCTGTATAAATCTGTATGTAGTGAGCTCCCTCTAGTGGTGGCTGTATAAATCTGTATGTAGTGAGCTCCCTCTAGTGGTGGCTGTATAAATCTGTATGTAGTAAGCTCCCTCTAGTGGTGGCTGTATAAATCTGTATGTAGTAAGCTCCCTCTAGTGGTGGCTGTATAAATCTGTATGTAGTGAGCTCCCTCTAGTGGTGACTGTATAAATCTATATGTAGTGAGCTCCCTCTAGTGGTGGCTGTATAAATCTGTATGTAGTGAGCTCCCTCTAGTGGTGGCTGTATAAATCTGTATGTAGTGACCTCCCTCTAGTGGTGACTGTATAAATCTGTATGTAGTGACCTCCCTCTAGTGGTGGCTGTATAAATCTGTATGTAGTGAGCTCTCTCTAGTGGTGGCTGTATAAATCTGTATGTAGTGAGCTCCCTCTAGTGGTGACTGTATAAATCTGTATGTAGTGAGCTCCCCCTAGTGGTGGCTGTATAAATCTGTATGTACTAAGCTCCCTCTAGTGGTGACTGTATAAATCTGTATGTAGTGAGCTCCCCCTAGTGGTGGCTGTATAAATCTGTATGTAGTAAGCTCCCTCTAGTGGTGACTGTATAAATCTGTATGTAGTGAGCTCCCTCTAGTGGTGACTGTATAAATCTGTATGTAGTGAGCTCCCTCTAGTGGAGGCTGTATAAATCTGTATATAGTGAGCTCCCCCTAGTGGTGGCTGTATAAATCTGTATGTAGTAAGCTCCCTCTAGTGGTGACTGTATAAATCTGTATGTAGTGAGCTCCCCCTAGTGGTGGCTGTATAAATCTGTATGTAGTAAGCTCCCTCTAGTGGTGACTGTATAAATCTGTATGTAGTGAGCTCCCTCTAGTGGTGGCTGTATAAATCTGTATGTAGTGAGCTCCCTCTAGTGGAGGCTGTATAAATCTGTATATAGTGAGCTCCCTCTAGTGGTGGCTGTATAAATCTGTATGTAGTGAGCTCCCTCTAGTGGTGACTGTATAAATCTGTATGTAGTGAGCTCTCTCTAGTGGTGACTGTATAAATCTGTATGTAGTGAGCTCCCTCTAGTGGTGGCTGTATAAATCTGTATGTAGTGAGCTCCCTCTAGTGGTGGCTATATAAATCTGTATGCAGTGAGCTCCCTCTAGTGGTGGTTGTATAAATCTGTATGTAGTGAGCTTCCTCTAGTGGTGGATGTATATATCTGTATGTAGTTGCCTCCCTCTAGTGGTGACTGTATAAATCTGTATGCAGTGAGCTCCCTCTAGTGGTGGCTGTATAAATCTGTATGTAGTGAGCTCCCTCTAGTGGTGGCTGTATAAATCTGTATGTAGTAAGCTCCCTCTAGTGGTGACTGTATAAATCTGTATGTAGTGAGCTCCCTCTAGTGGTGGCTGTATAAATCTGTATGTAGTGAGCTCCCTCTAGTGGTGGCTGTATAAATCTGTATGTAGTGAGCTCCCTCTAGTGGTGGCTGTATAAATCTGTATGTAGTGAGCTCCCTCTAGTGGTGGCTGTATAAATCTGTATGTAGTGAGCTCCCTATGTAGTGAGCTCCCTCTAGTGGTGACTGTATAAATCTGTATGTAGTGAGCTCTCTCTAGTGGTGACTGTATAAATCTGTATGTAGTGAGCTCCCTCTAGTGGTGGCTGTATAAATCTGTATGTAGTGAGCTCCCTCTAGTGGTGGCTATATAAATCTGTATGCAGTGAGCTCCCTCTAGTGGTGGTTGTATAAATCTGTATGTAGTGAGCTTCCTCTAGTGGTGGATGTATATATCTGTATGTAGTTGCCTCCCTCTAGTGGTGACTGTATAAATCTGTATGCAGTGAGCTCCCTCTAGTGGTGGCTGTATAAATCTGTATGTAGTGAGCTCCCTCTAGTGGTGGCTGTATAAATCTGTATGTAGTGAGCTCCCTCTAGTGGTGGCTGTATAAATCTGTATGTAGTGAGCTCCCTCTAGTGGTGGCTGTATAAATCTGTATGTAGTGAGCTCCCTCTAGTGGTGGCTGTATAAATCTGTATGTAGTGAGCTCCCTCTAGTGGTGGCTGTATAAATCTGTATGTAGTGAGCTCCCTCTAGTGGTGGCTGTATAAATCTGTATGTAGTGAGCTCCCTCTAGTGGTGACTGTATAAATCTGTATGTAGTGAGCTCCCTCTAGTGATGGCTGTATAAATCTGTATGTAGTGAGCTCCCTCTAGTGGTGACTGTATAAATCTGTATGTAGTGAGCTCCCTCTAGTGGTGGCTGTATAAATCTGTATGTAGTGAGCTCCCTCTAGTGGTGGCTGTATAAATCTGTATGTAGTGAGCTTCCTCTAGTGGTGACTGTATAAATCTGTATGTAGTGAGCTCCCTCTAGTGGTGGCTGTATAAATCTGTATGTAGTGAGCTCCCTCTAGTGGTGGCTGTATAAATCTGTATGTAGTGAGCTCCCTCTAGTGGTGGCTGTATAAATCTGTATGTAGTGAGCTCCCTCTAGTGGTGGCTGTATAAATCTGTATGTAGTGAGCTCCCTCTAGTGGTGGCTGTATAAATCTGTATGTAGTGAGCTCCCTCTAGTGGTGACTGTATAATCTGTATGTAGTGAGCTCCCTCTAGTGGTAGTTGTATAAATCTGTATGTAGTGAGCTCCCTCTAGCGGTGGCTGTATAATCTGTATGTAGTGAGCTCCCTCTAGCGGTGGCTGTATAAATCTGTATGTAGTGAGCTCCCTCTAGCGGTGGCTGTATAAATCTGTATGTAGTGAGCTCCCTCTAGCGGTGGCTGTATAAATCTGTATGTAGTAAGCTCCCTCTAGTGGTGGCTGTATAAATCTGTATGTAGTAAGCTCCCTCTAGTGGTGGCTGTATAAATCTGTATGTAGTGAGCTCCCTCTAGTGGTGGCTGTATAAATCTGTATGTAGTGAGCTCCCTCTAGTGGTGGCTGTATAAATCTGTATGTAGTGAGCTCCCTCTAGTGGTGGCTGTATAAATCTGTATGTAGTGAGCTCCCTCTAGTGGTGGCTGTATAAATCTGTATGTACTGAGCTCCCTCTAGTGGTGACTGTATAAATCTGTATGTAGTGAGCTCCCTCTAGTGGTGGCTGTATAAATCTGTATGTAGTGAGCTCCCTCTAGTGGTGGCTGTATAAATCTGTATGTAGTGAGCTCCCTCTAGTGGTGGCTGTATAAATCTGTATGTAGTGAGCTACCTCTAGTGGTAGCTGTATAAATCTGTATGTAGTGAGCTCCCTCTAGTGGTGGCTGTATAAATCTGTATGTAGTGAGCTCCCTCTAGTGGTGGATGTATAAATCTGTATGTAGTGAGCTCCCTCTAGTGGTGACTGTATAAATCTGTATGTAGTGAGCTCCCTCTTGTGGTGACTGTATAAATCTGTATGTAGTGAGCTCCCTCTAGTGGTGGCTGTATAAATCTGTATGTAGTAAGCTCCCTCTAGTGGTGGCTGTATAAATCTGTATGTAGTAAGCTCCCTCTAGTGGTGGCTGTATAAATCTGTATGTAGTGAGCTCCCTCTAGTGGTGGCTGTATAAATCTGTATGTAGTGAGCTCCCTCTAGTGGTGGCTGTATAAATCTGTATGTAGTGAGCTCCCTCTAGTGGTGACTGTATAAATCTGTATGTAGTGAGCTCCCTCTAGTGGTGGCTGTATAAATCTGTATGTAGTGAGCTCCCTCTAGTGGTGGCTGTATAAATCTGTATGTAGTGCGCTCCCTCTAGTGGTGGCTGTATAAATCTGTATGTAGTGAGCTCCCTCTAGTGGTGACTGTATAAATCTGTATGTAGTGAGCTCCCTCTAGTGGTGACTGTATAAATCTGTATGTAGTGAGCTCCCTCTAGTGGTGGCTGTATAAATCTGTATGTAGTGAGCTCCCTCTAGTGGTGGCTGTATAAATCTGTATGTAGTGAGCTCCCTCTAGTGGTGGCTGTATAAATCTGTATGTAGTAAGCTCCCTCTAGTGGTGGCTGTATAAATCTGTATGTAGTAAGCTCCCTCTAGTGGTGGCTGTATAAATCTGTATGTAGAGAGCTCCCTCTACTGGTGACTGTATAAATCTGTATGTAGTGAGCTCCCTCTTGTGGTGACTGTATAAATCTGTATGTAGTGAGCTCCCTCTAGTGGTGGCTGTATAAATCTGTATGTAGTGAGCTCCCTCTAGTGGTGGCTGTATAAATCTGTATGTACTGAGCTCCCTCTAGTGGTGGCTGTATAAATCTGTATGTAGTGAGCTCCCTCTAGTGGTGACTGTATAAATCTGTATGTAGTGAGCTCCCTCTAGTGGTGGCTGTATAAATCTGTATGTAGTGAGCTCCCTCTAGTGGTGGCTGTATAAATCTGTATGTACTGAGCTCCCTCTAGTGGTGACTGTATAAATCTGAATGCAGGGAGAATCCCATTGAATCCCCTTTAATGAATAATTAGTCTAGACCCCATGTCGTGCCGCTAATAGCAGCAGACCATGCGGCTTCTATAGAGCCCGTGAGTTGAGGGAGTCGGGGCCAGCGCTGGGCCCCCCCATGCCTTTTCAACTGTATCAGTATCCAGGATGCTGAGGAGTGAGTACTTCATTAATAAATACACTGGTGGCCATAATACTATACAGATGACTATGGGGTGTGCATTATACCATATGGAGAACTGTGTGGGGCCATTATGCTATTTAGAAGGCCATGAGGGAGCTATTTTACTTTATGGAGGGCTATTAGATGGCCGTTATACTGTATGCAAGCAATTATACAGTGTGAAGGTTTGTGTGGGGTCCATGTGGGGGCCTTTATACTGTATGGAGGGCTGTGTGGGAGCCATCATATTGTGCAGTATCCTGTGGGGGCCTTTATACTGTATGGAGGGCTATGTGGGGGCCTTTATACTGTATGGAGGGCTATGTGGGGGCCTTTATACTGTATGGAGGGCTATGTGGGGGCCATTATACTGTATGAAGGGCACTGTGAGGGCCATTATACTGTTTGGAGGGCTATGTGGGGGCCATTATACTGTATGGAGGGCTGTGTGGGGGCCATTATACTGTATGGAGGGCTGTGTGGGGGCCATCATATTGTGCAGTGTCCTGTGGGGCCCATTATACTGTATGGAAGGCTATGTGGGGGCCATTATACTGTATGAAGGGCACTGTGAGGGCCATTATACTGTATGGAGGGCTATGTGGGGCCATTATACTGCATTATACTGTTTGGAGGGCTATGTGGGGGCCATTATACTGTATGGAGGGCTGTGTGGGGGCCATCATATTGTGCAGTGTCCTGTGGGGGCCTTTATACTGTATGGAGGGCTATGTGGGGGCCTTTATACTGTATGGAGGGCTATGTGGGGGCCGTTATACTGTATGGAGGGCTATGTGGAGCCATTATTCTGTATGGAGGGCTGTGTGGGGGCCATTATACTGTATGGAGGGCTGTGTGGGGGCCATTATACTGTATGGAGAGCTGTAGGGGGGGGCATTATACTGTTTGGAGGGCTGTGTGGGGGGGCCATTATACTGTTTGGAGGGCTATGTGGGAGCCATTATACTGTATGGAGGGCTATGTGGGGGGCCATTATACTGTATGGAGGGCTGTGGGGGGGGGGGGCATTATACTGTTTGGAGGGCTATGTGGTGCCATTATACTGTTTGGAGGGCTGTGTCGGGGCCATTATACTGTATGGAGAGCTATGTGGGGGCCATTATACTGTATGGAGAGCTATGTGGGGGCCATTATACTGTATGGAGAGCTGTGGGGGGGCATTATACTGTATGGAGGGCTGTGTGGGGGCCATTATACTGTATGGAGGGCTATGTGGGGCCATTATACTGCATTATACTGTTTGGAGGGCTATGTGGGGCCCATTATTCTGTACGGAGGACTATGTGGTGCCATTATACTGTATGGAGAGCTATGTGGGGCCATTATACTGTTTGGAGGGCTATGTGGGGCCATTATACTGTATGGAGGGCTGTGTGGGGGGCCATTATACTGTATGGAGGGCTGTGTGGGGGCCATTATACTGTATGGAGAGCTGTGGGGGGGCATTATACTGTATGGAGGGCTGTGTGGGGGGCCATTATACTGTATGGAGAGCTATGTGGGGCCATTATACTGTATGGAGGGCTGTGTGGGGGCCATTATACTGTATGCAGGGCTGTGTGGGGGGCCATTATACTGTATGGAGGGCTGTGTGGGGGGCCATTATACTGTATGGAGGGCTGTGTGGGGGCCATTATACTGTATGGAGAGCTGTGGGGGGGCATTATACTGTATGGAGGGCTGTGTGGGGGGCCATTATACTGTATGGAGAGCTATGTGGGGCCATTATACTGTATGGAGGGCTGTGTGGGGGCCATTATACTGTATGCAGGGCTGTGTGGGGGCCATTATACTGTATGGAGAGCTGTGGGGGGGCATTATTCTGTATGGAGTGCCGTCTGGGGTCACAGTTGGGGATCATACTGTTGGGGTCACCATACTTTGCTGTGGTAGTTGAGGTGGGTACAGTAGGCTCATTATACTGTGCGTGTGGAGGGCACTGGGGAGCAATTCCCTGTGTGGGGATCATAGTGTTTGTGGGGCACTTTTCTTGGCATCATATTTTATGGGGGTAATGAAAGGGGAATCTGGGGGCTTCAAAAGAAAAATCACTTGGTAATGGCTGCAAAGTAGTGAGATGCGACTTCTTACGTGACCCAGGTGAACATTGATCACTTTTTTTTAATGGGGGGCGGTAATTTACCTTCTGGCGCGGGGCCCATGATTTCTATGTCCGCCCCGGCTGGGGATTAACAGCAGCTTTGACCACATGGATCAATGTCACGGTGACAAGTCGCACTGAATCACAGTGAAATGCTGCAGAAGTGGACTTTGGTGCTTTGGTGTCAGAATATGGCTCCAGTCACCGCAGAGGTGTGGATATTACAATCTTAACATTGCACAGCAGTCACCTCGTCGCCCTGTACTGGCCCGGCCCGAAGCTGGGTGTGATATGGGGGAAGTGTATCCGGAGCCGGGTGTGATATGGGGGAAGTGTATCCGGAGCCGGGTGTGATATGGGGGAAGTGTATCCGGAGCCGGGTGTGATATGGGGGAAGTGTATCCGGAGCCGGGTGTGATATGGAGGGATGTGTATCCGGAGCCGGGTGTGATATGGGGGGATGTGTATCCGGAGCCGGGTGTGATATGGGGGAAGTGTATCCGGAGCCGGGTGTGATATGGGGGAAGTGTATCCGGAGCCGGGTGTGATATGGGGGAAGTGTATCCGGAGCCGGGTGTGATATGGAGGGATGTGTATCCGGAGCCGGGTGTGATATGGGGGGATGTGTATCCGGAGCCGGGTGTGATATGGGGGAAGTGTATCCGGAGCCGGGTGTGATATGGGGGAAGTGTATCCGGAGCCGGGTGTGATATGGGGGAAGTGTATCCGGAGCCGGGTGTGATATGGGGGAAGTGTATCCGGAGCCGGGT
>NC_134362.1:206491161-206564958 GCF_048569485.1 Anomaloglossus baeobatrachus
GTCACAAGAGGGCAAATAAGATTTGGCCACAAGGAGCCTCCCCCTCCGCAGTATAGGAGCAGCCCCCTCCCCGCTGTAACACTGATGAGGTGCAGTCGCTTCTGTCTCTTTAATAAGTTAAAACTAAGAAAAAAAAACAACAATAATAACAATAACAGCAACAACAACAACAACAACATGCAAACTGAAGAAAAGTGATGGGATTCAGTTGGCACCAGGCGCGTGTCCGGGGATCAAAAAATAAAGAAGCAAAGCTCGTCCACACTCCAAGTGTCTCCACAATCGCACACTTGTGATGGGATTAGAAAAATAAGTGATTTCTCTATTGGCACCAGTCTGCTCCCTAAATTCAGACATCGCCCCCCTCATTACAAGACAGAGCAGAGGAGGCCGCACTGCCTGCACTGTCCACTAGGCGGCGATACATCATATGACTGCGGCCAGTATAAAATATAGATCATCTTCACGAGTGGGGAAGGGGCTGTGTACAAAAACAAAGGGGACCGCAATGGGCGCAACATCCGGGCAAGGAAATCTAAAATTTGAAACTGTGCAAAATGCTTCATTTGGCCGAGCTGGAGGGTAGAGGGGGATTCGGGAAATGGAGAGATAACAGTTTGTGGCATAAGTTGGGGGGGCACAACCCACCCAGGACCTGATTCATGTAGCGGGTCACACGTTCAGGATTGTGCCCTGCAAGAAAATAGTGATCAATACCATGTGCACAAAGGGTTACCAAATGGGGCATAATCCCAACCCCCCCATAATCCAGCAATGAACGGGGCTAAACCGCCAAATATACACAGAAAGTGAACACTAAAAACTACACGACCGGCCACCTATAGGTTAAAATTAGGAGGGTCCGGCGGGAGAGACCCCAGAAATGTGGCTCCTGACCTCGTCCAGCATAAATTAATTCATACTAATTGTTACCGGGGAGGATGGGATGTTGGCAAAAAGAAAGCCCTGTTGTGGGGGGTCTGGACACCCCACCCTGTGTTTCCTCCACCCTCCACCGTCAATTCTACTGTGCAAAATCCTGGCCTCGGCTGGAGATGGTGAGGGCGAGGCGGCCCAGTCCGGCCACTCAGTGCTCGCCCTCTACAAAGCTTTAAACTGGGAAGCACTGGAAAAACAAAAAAACAACAACAACCCTGGTTTTAGATAAGACGCCAGGAAAGCCGACCAAAACGCCCCCCCGCCCCTCCCCCGGCGTCGGTTCTGCCCTTCCAGAATCTTGAAATGTTCAGTGCAAAGTGCCAGGAAGTAAAAAGTACAAATGTCTCCGTCCCGGCATCGCAGGTGACAACGTTTCCCCGGCGGGGGCACCGGGCTCAGGAGATTCTCCACCATTGACCTCTTTGCTCTTCTCCCCCCTCCCCCCTAATCCGTAAACTCCACCGACAAAAGGGCACAGGTGGCGCCGGCACAAGAGCTCAGCACCGCCGCCCCGGTGGGCAGACGCCGCGCTGCCTTCTCCCTTCCCGCTGCCTTCTCCCCACGAGCATTTATAGATGAGGATGGGAGGAGTCTTCAGTTTGGCTTTTGGTGCTCCCCGGATCTTCAGTCCTGGAGAACTGGAGGAGGAGGAGGAGCGCATGAAGGAGGGGACGAGTGACGAAAGCAGAGCAGACCACCCTGCCAGGACGCAGACCCCAGGCCCTGTGATCCCAGAGAGGGCGAAACCAGGAGCTCTGCAAAACGGAGAGGAAGAAGCACGTGAGCCAAAATCTACAGGGGAGACACACACGGGGGGGATACGACACACACACACGGGGGGGGGCGAGCAGAGGGACACACACACACGGGGGGGGCGAGCAGAGGACACACACACACGGGGGGGCGAGCAGAGGGACACACACACACGGGGGGGGGCGAGCAGAGGGACACACACACACGGGGGGGGGCGAGCAGAGGGACACACACACACGGGGGGGCGAGCAGAGGGACACACACACACACACACACACACGTACGTACCTTAAGAGACAGTCAGCAGTAGTGGCCGCAGGTCAATCAGATGGGTGCTCTGGACAACACCTGTTCACCTCAAACCAGGAATCTATACAGCTGAGAGGAGAGAGGGGTGAGCGGAGGAGCTGCACCGACACATTGTAGCAGACCATGCGGACAGGACACAGTGAACAGATCCGAGGACACTGAAGAAACTGCAGAGGTTTATTAGGAAAGCGTAAAACTTCCCATTATTTGTGCAGGAGCCGAAATCCTGGGACCCCCATTACTGGGAACGTGCCGCACAGCAGCGGATGCAGCCAGGCAGACTCTCCGGGTGCGGCGCTGACACCAGAGGCGATCGTCCTGGCAGCAGCCGCCCCCCACGTGCCGCAATGTCTGGGAGGAGACCCCACTAGTCAGACACAGACACCTATATATACAAGATATATGCAGGGAGGTCAGCGCCTGCAGCACACCGGGGGTTAAGGGCTGAGCAAGGAGCCCGATCGCTCGCAGGTAATTGCCCCCGGGCCGCTCATACAGCCAGGTTACCACAGCAACATCCGCCACAACCCGGGACGGCCGCCAGGTTACCAGGGCAACATGACGCGGACCCAGCACCAGGGCGTTACCAGAAGAGGAAGATCAAAGCGACAAAAACTGACAGCATAGCTGAGATATTCAGAAGGAAAGGGGCGGGCCGGCCCCCCGGGGACAAGGCCAAGAAAAGAGGGAGCGGGCCGGCCCCCGGGGACAAGGCCAGAAAAGAGGGAGCGGGCCGGCCCCCGGGGACAAGGCCAGAAAAGAGGGAGCGGGCCGGCCCGGGGACAAGGCCAGAAAAGAGGGAGCGGGCCGCGCCCCCGGGGACAAGGCCAGAAAAGAGGGAGCGGGCCGGCCCCCGGGGACAAGGCCAGAAAAGAGGGAGCGGGCCGGCCCCCGGGGACAAGGCCAGAAAAGAGGGAGCGGGCCGGCCCCCGGGGACAAGGCCAGAAAAGAGGGGAGCGGGCCGGCCCCCCGGGGACAAGGCCAGAAAAGAGGGAGCGGGCCGGCCCCGGGGACAAGGCCAGAAAAGAGAGGGAGCGGGCCGGCCCCCCGGGGGACAAGGCCAGAAAAGAGGGAGCGGGCCGGCCCCCGGGGACAAGGCCAGAAAAGAGGGAGCGGGCCGGCCCCCGGGGACAAGGCCAGAAAAGAGGGAGCGGGCCGGCCCCCGGGGACAAGGCAGAAAAGAGGGAGCGGGCCGGCCCCGGGACAAGGCCAGAGGGGGGAGTGGGTGGGATGGGGGATATGCGGGGGATATGGAGGGGGGGGGGGGGGGGGGTCAGGGATGGGATGGAATGGAGAGGGGGGGAAGTCAGGGGTGGAATGGTGGGGGGGGCGGGATGGGGGATATGCGGGAAATATAGAGGAGTTGGGGGGGGCAGGGGTGGGATGGAATGGAATGGGGGGGATTTGATGGGGGGTCAGGGATGGGATGGGATGGAATGGGGGGGGAGGCGAGTCAGGGGTGGGATGGGGGATATGCGGGGGATATGGGGGGGGGGGATGTGATGGGGGGTCAGGGATGGGATGGGATGGAATGGGGGGGCGAATCAGGGGTGGGATGGGGGATATGCGGGGGATATGGGGGGGGGGGCGAATCAGGGTTGGGATGGGGGATATGAGGGGAAATGGGGGGGGATGTGATGTGATGGGGGGTCAGGGGTGGGATGGAATGGAATGGGGGGGGCGAGTCAGGGGTGGGATGGGGGATATGCGGGGGATATGGGGGGGGGGGATGTGATGGGAGGGTCAGGGGGTGGGATGGGATGAGGGGGGTCAGGGGTGGATGGGATGGGGGGGGTTGGAAGGGAATGGGATGGGGGGGGGGGGGGGTCAGGGGTGGGATGGGACGATCCAGGCCCCCAGTATAAGCGCAGGGTTGCGGGGGTCTTACCTTTTGTGGTAAATGCACAGGCAGGGCAGCCTGGCTATGGTGTCCCCCTGGCTCAGCTCCTCCAGGCAGATCACACATTCGCCCGCGTCCCTCGTTAAAACGTCATCTGCAGAGGAAAGAAAGCGAGAAATACAACGTGTCAGGAGATGGGACTACAACTCCCAGCATGCCGCACCGAGGAGCCTAAAAGCCCCATAACTGCAAACAAGTGCAACTTTGCATTGTGCATTATACACCAGTGACCTCCAGAGCTGCATTCATAACTCTGCTGAGCCCCGATGTCCAGTTCCAGAAAGGCAGGCAAGGATGTTAACAGCATTAATGGGGCGAGGTGGTATATATGATATATACACCGCTGGAGTGGCAGTTACCCGGGCACTGACAGACCCCGGGGGGCAGCGCTTGTGAGGATCTTTTTCTGGCGGAGTTACTGGGTCATTATTCTGCACGCAGTGGGTGGTAGCCGCCGCCGCTCATTTGTCAGCGGAGCTATTTGTATCTGGAGCGGGTGACACAGATACAGCTGCTGTGGGAAGACGCTCCTGTATAAGTGGGCGCAGCACCCGCTGCCGAAACCCCGCCCCCCCCCCCCTCTGCGTCACACACGACCTTTCCGAGGCCAATCATTACATTACACACAGTGATGTCACCGCTGCGGACCCCCACCACCCTAAGGGTCTCCAAGATGATCAAGGAACCCCCCCCCCCCCCCATTTCCAAATCCAGCCAGTGGGGTACACGTCAGGGGTTCAGGTATATTCTTCTGGGGTGTCCTAATTTCTGAGCTGCAGACAGGACGGCCGCGGTCGGTACGTACCGCTATAGGACGGCCGCGGTCGGTACGTACCGCTATAGGACGGCCGGCGGGTCGGTACGTACCGCTATAGGACGGCCGCGGTCGGTACGTACCGCTATAGGACGGCCGCGGTCGGTACGTACCGCTATAGGACGGCCGCGGTCTGTACGTACCGTTATAGGACAGCCGCGGTCTGTACGTACCGTTATAGGACAGCCGCGGTCTGTACGTACCGTTATAGGACAGCCGCGGTCTGTACGTACCGTTATAGGACAGCCGCGGGTCTGTACGTACCGTTATAGGACAGCCGCGGTCTGTACGTACCGTTATAGGACAGCCGCGGTCTGTACGTACCGTTATAGGACGGCCGCGCGGTCGGTACGTACCGCTATAGGACAGCCGCGGTCTGTACATACCGTTATAGGACAGCCGCGGTCTGTACGTACCGTTATAGGACAGCCGCGGTCTGTACGTACCGTTATAGGACAGCCGCGGTCTGTACGTACCGTTATAGGACAGCCGCGGTCTGTACGTACCGTTATAGGACAGCCGCGGTCTGTACGTACCGTTATAGGACAGCCGCGGTCTGTACGTACCGTTATAGGACAGCCGCGGTCTGTACGTACCGTTATAGGACAGCCGCGGTCTGTACGTACCGTTATAGGACAGCCGCGGTCTGTACGTACCGTTATAGGACAGCCGCGGTCTGTACGTACCGTTATAGGACAGCCGCGGTCTGTACGTACCGTTATAGGACAGCCGCGGTCTGTACGTACCGTTATAGGACAGCCGCGGTCTGTACGTACCGCTATAGGACGGCCGCGGTCTGTACGTACCGCTATAGGACAGGCCGCGGTCTGTACGTACCGCTATAGGACGGCCGCGGTCTGTACGTACCGTTATAGGACAGCCGCGGTTTGCTCAGGCACATTATAAAGTGCATCTCCATCTCATCAGACGACACGGACTTGGAGCAAATGGGGCAGCGAAAACCTAAAAAGAAAAAAGAAGAAAGACGCCTTCAGTCATGTCACCCGGAGACCGGTCAGGGGTGAGACAGCGGCCAACATTACATATAACAGAGACCTTTCAATACCTCTGCTTGCTGTCAGTCCTAATTCTCTCACTGTCGACTGTTTGCTACATGTCTATCCAAGTGCGGAGCCCCGGACTGATACATTGCAGCAAAGCCGCAGCGATGCCGGGACCCCACTGCTGGATGAAACTGCAGCAGCAAAGCCTCAGTATTGGCCTGAGCCGTAAGATTCACTGACAGCAAGCAGCAGCCGCCAAAAAATGGGGGAAAAAGAATCAAATGAGGTTTATTGCACCTGATTTTGGTGGAAAATGTTGGGGAAAGATTTTTTTAGCATAGTCTGGTGACGTTTCCCGTTCTCAGGCCGCGCAGTGTCGCCATTTATCAGCCGCACGGTGTCACCCGCCTGGTGTGTGATTGGTGATAAATGAGGACAAGGAAGGAAGCCCCCCATACACCAGACCCCCGGCTCTGCAGCTGTGCCGCCTCCTACTCCGCTGCGGTCGCACTGACACATTTTGCAGGAATACGCAGAGGAAGCTGCGGTCTCGAAGGGGTAGTAACCGGCATCCGGCGTGTGCTCCAGCTGCTCCTGGGGTCCCTGTACGGCGGCTGTGAAGTGGGGGGCACAGACGTGGAGGCAGGGGACGGCAGAGCGCTCCCCAACAGGTGTCACCGGCCGACAAACGGGGGCAGGGCCGAGACTGCGAGTACATGAAAGGGATTAATTACCAAATAACAGAAAGGGCCGCGAGCCACAATCACAGACAAGGCCTCGGATGAGTACCGGCCCCCCGGGAGGAGACCCCCCTAGATATATTCACAGAACGCCGCCCCCCCGGGAGGAGACCCCCCTAGATATATTCACAGAACGCCGCCCCCCCGGGAGGAGACCCCCCTAGATATATGCACAGAACGCCGCCCCCCCCGGGAGGCAGACCCCCCCTAGATATATTCACAGAACGCCGCCCCCCCCGGGAGGAGACCCCCCCTAGATATATGCACAGAACACCGCCCCCCCCGGGAGGAGACCCCCCCTAGATATATTCACAGAACGCCGCCCCCCCGGGAGGAGACCCCCCCTAGATATATGCACAGAACGCCGCCCCCCCGGGAGGAGACCCCCCTAGATATATGTACAGAACGCCGCCCCCCCGGGAGGAGACCCCCCTAGATATATGCACAGAACGCCGCCCCCCCGGGAGGAGACCCCCCTAGATATATGCACAGAACGCCGCCCCCCCGGGAGGAGACCCCCCTAGATATATTCACAGAACGCCGCCCCCCCGGGAGGAGACCCCCCTAGATATATGCACAGAACGCCGCCCCCTCCGGGAGGAGACCCCCCTAGATATATGCACCGAGCGCAGACATGACGTTCCCCAAGGTGGATTTCATCGGAGCTCGTACACAAAATCCGATCAGAGCTGAATAAGTGGATGCACCCCGCCCAATAATGACCCCCCAAAACTCCAACCACACGAGCCGGACTCCTGAGGGAACCCCTACCCACTCCCAAGAGTCAGGACACCAGCTAGGAGTCATGTGACACTCCCCTCTGAGCTGATTGGCTGTGGGTGACGAGGCGCGATAGTCAGTGTTAAACTTACGGGGGATCGGCTGAGGTCACAGCTGCAGTGTGCTCCTTATCAACTCAGAATGCGGTCAGTGCACCCTGCTCCCCCGGTATGCGCTCGCTGCATGGCACCCTCCCCCTAGCTCCTGGGTATCCGCTCGCTGCATGGCACCCTCCCCCTAGCCCCGGGTATCCGCTCGCTGCATGGCACCCTCCCCCTAGCTCCGGGTATCCGCTCGCTGCATGGCACCGTCCCCCTAGCCCCGGGTATCCGCTTGCTGCATGGCACCCTCCCTAGTAGCCGCTTGCTGCATGGCACCCTCCCCCTAGCCCCGGGTATCCGCTTGCTGCATGGCACCCTCCCTAGTAGCCGCTTGCTGCATGGCACCCTCCCCCTAGCCCCGGGTATACGCTTGCTGCATGGCACCCTCCCCCTAGCCCCGGTATACGCTTGCTGCAAGGCCCCCCCCAGTATACGCTCGCTGAATGGCACCCTAACCCCGGGTATCCGCTCACTGCATGACAACCTCCCTTAGTCATAGATGACCTATGACTAAGGACTGTTTTTAAATTTCCCCGTCTGAAACGCGTAAGGTGTTTGATGCACTTTGCCCATCCCTCTGCTAAAAATATATACGCTTTTGTATATTATATATATTTTCAATAAAGCTGGATTTTTTTAACTATGGATTTTTTTGATGCTGGATCCAACCCTCCTTTGACTACAACAAACAATGACCTGACTCACTCCCATCAGTTTCCATAGCAGCATTGTGTACCTGGTCATAAAACGCAAATAACTGCTGCAGACAATCACACTGACCACAGCAGGAGGTACAGCACCCGTCACCTGTATATTACTGCCCAAGAGGAAAAGCAAATGTTTCCTGTTATAATAAAAGGATTGGAGAATACAGAGCATTAAATCCTCAGCTCACCTTCATAACGGCACTACTCTGCAGCCACCACCAGGGGGAGCTCCCTGTATAGATACATGATAAGATCCTGTCTGCAGCCACCACCAGGGGGAGCTCCCTGTATACAGAGATACATGATAAGATCCTGTCTGCAGTCACCACTAGAGGGAGCTCCCTGTATACAGAGATACATGGTAAGATCCTGTCTGCAGCCACCACTAGAGGGAGCTCCCTGTATACAGAGATACATGATAAGATCCTGTCTGCAGCCACCACTAGGGGGAGCTCCCTGTATACAGAGATATATGATAAGATCCTGTCTGCAGCCACCACTAGGGGGAGCTCCCTGTATACAGAGATACATGATAAGATCCTGTCTGCAGCCACCACTAGAGGGAGCTCCCTGTATACAGAGATACATGGTAAGATCCTGTCTGCAGCCACCACTAGAGGGAGCTCCCTGTATACAGAGATACATGATAAGATCCTGTCTGCAGCCACCACTAGGGGGAGCTCCCTGTATACAGAGATACATGATAAGATCCTGTCTGCAGCCACCACTAGGGGGAGCTCCCTGTATACAGAGATACATGATAAGATCCTGTCTGCAGCCACCACTAGAGGGAGCTCCCTGTATACAGAGATACATGGTAAGATCCTGTCTGCAGCCACCACTAGAGGGAGCTCCCTGTATACAGAGATACATGATAAGATCCTGTCTGCAGCCACCACTAGGGGGAGCTCCCTGTATACAGAGATACATGATAAGATCCTGTCTGCAGCCACCACTAGGGGGAGCTCCCTGTATACAGAGATACATGATAAGATCCTGTCTGCAGCCACCACTAGGGGGAGCTCCCTGTATACAGAGATACATGATAAGATCCTGTCTGCAGCCACCACTAGGGGGAGCTCCCTGTGTACAGAGATACATGATAAGATCCTGTCTGCAGCCACCACTAGGGGGAGCTCCCTGTATACAGAGATACATGATAAGATTCTGTCTGCAGCCACCACTAGGGGGAGCTCCCTGTATACAGAGATACATGATAAGATCCTGTCTGCAGCCACCACTAGGGGGAGCTCCCTGTATACAGAGATACATGATAAGATCCTGTCTGCAGCCACCACTAGGGGGAGCTCCCTGTATACAGAGATACATGATAAGATCCTGTCTGCAGCCACCACTAGGGGGAGCTCCCTGTATACAGAGATACATGATAAGATCCTGTCTGTGATCACAACTAGGGGGAGCTCCCTGTATACAGAGATACATGATAAGATCCTGTCTGCAGCCACCACCAGGGGGAGCTCCCTGTATACAGAGATACATGATAAGATCCTGTCTGCAGCCTCCACTAGGGGGAGCTCCCTGTATACAGAGATACATGATAAGATCCTGTCTGCAGCCTCCACTAGGGGGAGCTCCCTGTATACAGAGATACATGATAAGATCCTGTCTGCAGCCACTACTAGGGGGAGCTCCCTGTATACAGAGATACATGATAAGATCCTGTCTGCAGTCACCACTAGGGGGAGCTCCCTGTATACAGAGATACATGATAAGATCCTGTCTGCAGCCACCACTAGGGGGAGCTCCCTGTATACAGAGATACATGATAAGATCCTGTCTGCAGCCACCACTAGGGGGAGCTCCCTGTATACAGAGATACATGATAAGATCCTGTCTGCAGCCACCACTAGGGGGAGCTCCCTGTATACAGAGATACATGATAAGATCCTGTCTGCAGCCACCACTAGGGGGAGCTCCCTGTATACAGAGATACATGATAAGATCCTGTCTGCAGCCACCACTAGGGGGAGCTCCCTGTATACAGAGATACATGATAAGATCCTGTCTGCAGCCACCACTAGGGGGAGCTCCCTGTATACAGAGATACATGATAAGATCCTGTCTGCAGCCACCACTAGGGGGAGCTCCCTGTATACAGAGATACATGATAAGATCCTGTCTGCAGTCACCACTAGGGGGAGCTCCCTGTATACAGAGATACATGATAAGATCCTGTCTGCGATCACCACTAGGGGGAGCTCCCTGTATACAGAGATACATGATAAGATCCTGTCTGCAGCCACCACCAGGGGGAGCTCCCTGTATACAGAGATACATGATAAGATCCTGTCTGCAGCCTCCACTAGGGGGAGCTCCCTGTATACAGAGATACATGATAAGATCCTGTCTGCAGCCTCCACTAGGGGGAGCTCCCTGTATACAGAGATACATGATAAGATCCTGTCTGCAGCCACCACTAGGGGGAGCTCCCTGTATACAGAGATACATGATAAGATCCTGTCTGCAGTCACCACTAGGGGGAGCTCCCTGTATACAGAGATACATGATAAGATCCTGTCTGCAGCCACCACTAGGGGGAGCTCCCTGTATACAGAGATACATGATAAGATCCTGTCTGCAGCCACCACTAGGGGCAGCTCCCTGTATACAGAGATACATGATAAGCTCCTGTCTGCAGCCACTACTAGGGGGAGCTCCCTGTATACAGAGATACATGATAAGATCCTGTCTGCAGCCACCACTAGGGGGAGCTCCCTGTATACAGAGATACATGATAAGATCCTGTCTGCAGCCTCCACTAGGGGGAGCTCCCTGTATACAGAGATACATGATAAGATCCTGTCTGCAGTCACCACTAGGGGGATCTCCCTGTATACAGAGACACATGATAAGATGCTGTCTGCAGTCTCCACTAGAGGGAGCTCCCTGTATACAGAGATACATGATAAGATTCTGTCTGCAGCCGCCACTAGGGGGAGCTCCCTGTATACAGAGATACATGATAAGATCCTGTCTGCAGCCACCACTAGGGGGAGCTCCCTGTATACAGAGATACATGATAAGATGCTGTCTGCAGTCTCCACTAGAGGGAGCTCCCTGTATATATAGAGATACATGATAAGATCCTGTCTGCAGCCACCACTAGGGGCAGCTCCCTGTATACAGAGATACATGATAAGATCCTGTCTGCAGTCACCACTAGGGGGAGCTCCCTGTATACAGAGATACATAAGATCCTGTCTGCAGTCACCACTAGAGGGAGCTCCCTGTATACAGAGATACATGATAAGATCCTGTCTGCAGCCACCACTAGGGGGAGCTCCCTGTATACAGAGATACATGATAAGATCCTGTCTGCAGTCACCACTAGGGGGAGCTCCCTGTATACAGACATACAGGATAAGATCCTGTCTGCAGCCACCACTAGGGGGAGCTCCCTGTATACAGAGATACATGATAAGATCCTGTCTGCAGCCACCACTAGGGGGAGCTCCCTGTATACAGAGATACATGATCAGATCCTGTCTGCAGCCACCACTAGGGGGAGCTCCCTGTATACAGAGATACATGATAAGCTCCTGTCTGCAGCCACTACTAGGGGGAGCTCCCTGTATACAGAGATACATGATCAGATCCTGTCTGCAGCCACCACTAGGGGAAGCTCCCTGTATACAGAGATACATGATAAGATCCTGTCTGCAGCCACCACTAGGGGGAGCTCCCTGTATACAGAGATACATGATAAGATCCTGTCTGCAGCCACCACTAGGGGGAGCTCCCTGTATACAGAGATACATGATAAGATCCTGTCTGCAGCCACCACTAGGGGGAGCTCCCTGTATACAGAGATACATGATAAGATCCTGTCTGCAGCCACCACTAGGGGGAGCCCCTGTATACAGAGATACATGATAAGATCCTGTCTGCAGCCACCACTAGGGGGAGCTCCCTGTATACAGAGATACATGATAAGATCCTGTCTGCAGTCACCACTAGGGGGAGCTCCCTGTTCCTGTGGAATAATACATACACACCATCTCCATAGAACAGACCGATTGTTGTGTAGAGAATCCATCATCCCCAACAGACAATGAAGAAATCTGAGCGCTGATTAACACTTTCTGCCCTCCAGGGTAGCCTCTCCTCTGACCCCAGGAGTGCAGGATATATGGAGGTACAGTGTGACAGGAGAGGAGCCGCTCACGCTGTATATATAAGGTATAATTAGATGACGGGTGAATATTACATACACAATCACAAGCAGGCGGCTGATTCCACAGGTTATCGCTCCTTCCTGCAGGTGGCGCCAGATCACCCCATGTATAAATCAGGGCGGGGGGGGGGGGGGGGGGAACGGCGACAGAAGATCAATCCTGGAATAACGCCAGCGCCAGACCCCCGCACGAAGAGATCAGAAAAGAGGGAGCGACACCTGCCCCCGCTGCACCCCCAGACACCCCACACATCCAGCCTGTCCACTCAGTGCACCTCACTGCTATCAATATCTACACAAACTGAGCGGTGACCCCAAATTCTCCTAAACCCCCCAGATCCCCCCCATTTACTGGATTGGGGTCAGGAGTAATCAGTACATAACTGTCCATACACGCCACAAGAACCGTCACCAAATACCAGAGTATTAGTCACTGCCCGAAACCGCACAAAGCAGGTGACCGCGAAAATGTGGTGTCACCGTCCACAGCAAGCACGTGCCACACCGCGTACAACATCCCAGAAGGAAGGGGAGCCGCCACCAGCACAAGAATATACTCCAGAGCTGCACTCACTATTCTGCTGGTGCAGTCACTGTGTACATACATTACTGATCCTGAGTTACCTCCTGTATTATACTCCAGAGCTGCACTCACTATTCTGCTGGTGCAGTCACTGTGTACATACATTACATTACTGATCCTGAGTTACCTCCTGTATTATACTCTAGAGCTGCACTCACTATTCTGCTGGTGCAGTCACTGTGTACATACATTACTGATCCTGAGTTACCTCCTGTATTATACCCCAGAGCTGCACTCACTATTCTGCTGGTGCAGTCACTGTGTACATACATTACTGATCCTGAGTTACCTCCTGTATTATACTCTAGAGCTGCACTCACTATTCTGCTAGTGCAGTCACTGTGTACATACATTACTGATCCTGAGTTACCTCCTGTATTATACTCCAGAGCTGCACTCACTATTCTGCTGGTGCAGTCACTGTGTACATACATTACTGATCCTGCGTTACCTCCTGTATTATACTCTAGAGCTGCACTCACTATTCTGCTGGTGCAGTCACTGTGTACATACATTACTGATCCTGAGTTACCTCCTGTATTATACTCCAGAGCTGCACTCACTATTCTGCTAGTGCAGTCACTGTGTACATACATTACTGATCCTGAGTTACCTCCTGTATTATACTCCAGAGCTGCACTCACTATTCTGCTAGTGCAGTCACTGTGTACATACATTACTGATCCTGAGTTACCTCCTGTATTATACTCCAGAGCTGCACTCACTATTCTGCTGGTGCAGTCACTGTGTACATACATTACTGATCCTGAGTTACCTCCTGTATTATACTCCAGAGCTGCACTCACTATTCTGCTAGTGCAGTCACTGTGTACATACATTACTGATCCTGAGTTACCTCCTGTATTATACTCCAGAGCTGCACTCACTATTCTGCTGGTGCAGTCACTGTGTACATACATTACTGATCCTGAGTTACCTCCTGTATTATACTCCAGAGCTGCACTCACTATTCTGCTAGTGCAGTCACTGTGTACATACATTATATACAAAAAAAACTCTGCTTCCAAGAAATGGAAAGATGATTCCACCCGGGTCCAGTTAAGTGACTTCTGCTGGTGGTCTTCTTACTGGCTGCAGCCCCCCAACCTCGGCCATGTAACTCAGGTTGCCTTTCAATCTTGCCATGTGATTCCAGTCTCAGAGATCAGCCTCATCAGCCTGAGCGAGCGCCGCTGATCCCAGAATGAAGATGCTGCAGGAGGACTGCCCCAGACCCTCCAGCACCGGCCACCACCCTCCAGCACCGGCAAGGAGGAGGGAAGGGGGGGAAGGGGAGGGGGGGGGGACGGGACACGCCCGCCACCCTCCAGCCCCGGGAAGGGAGGGGGGGTTGCCCGCCACCCTCCAGCCCCGGGAAGGGAGGGGGGGTTGCTTGCCACCCTCCAGCCCTGGGAAGGGAGGGGGAGGGGACGCCCGCCACCCTCCAGCCCTGGGAAGGGAGGGGGAGGGGACGCCCGCCACCCTCCAGCCCTGGGAAGGGAGGGGGAGGGGACGCCCGCCACCCTCCAGCCGTGGGAAGGGAGGGGGGGGACGCCCGCCACCCTCCGGCCCTGGGAAGGGAGAGGGGGGACGCCCGCCACCCTCCGGCCCTGGGAAGGGAGGGGGGGAGGGGGGACGCCCGCCACCCTCCAGCCCTGGGAAGGGAGGGGGGGAGGGGGGGGTTGCCCGCCACCCTCCAGCCCCGGGAAGGGAGGGGGGGAAACGGGACACGCCCGCCACCCTCCAGCCCCGGGAAGGGAGGGGGAGGGGACGCCCGCCACCCTCCAGCCCCGGGAAGGGAGGGGGAGGGGACGCCCGCCACCCTCCAGCCCCGGGAAGGGAGGGGGAGGGGACGCCCGCCACCCTCCAGCCCTGGGAAGGGAGGGGGAGGGGACGCCCGCCACCCTCCAGCCCTGGGAAGGGAGGGGGGAGGGGACGCCCGCCACCCTCCAGCCCTGGGAAGGGAGGGGGAGGGGACGCCCGCCACCCTCCAGCCCTGGGAAGGGAGGGGGAGGGGACGCCCGCCACCCTCCAGCCGTGGGAAGGGAGGGGAGGGACGCCCGCCACCCTCCAGCCCCGGGAAGGGAGGGGGAGGGGACGCCCGCCACCCTCCAGCCCCGGGAAGGGAGGGGGAGGGGACGCCCGCCACCCTCCAGCCCTGGGAAGGGAGGGGGAGGGGACGCCCGCCACCCTCCAGCCCTGGGAAGGGAGGGGGAGGGGACGCCCGCCACCCTCCAGCCCTGGGAAGGGAGGGGGAGGGGACGCCCGCCACCCTCCAGCCGTGGGAAGGGAGGGGGAGGGGACGCCCGCCACCCTCCAGCCGTGGGGGGGGGGGAACCAAACGAAGGGAGAGGGGGGACGCCCGCCACCCTCCGGCCCTGGGAAGGGAGGGGGGGAGGGGGGACGCCCGCCACCCTCCAGCCCTGGGAAGGGAGGGGGGGAGGGGGGACGCCAGCCACCCTCCAGCCCCGGGAGGGGGGGGGGGGGGGGGGGGGGACACGCCCGCCACCCTCCAGCCCCAGGAAGGGGGGGGTGGGGGAGGAGGGGACGCCCGCCAGCCTCAGGAACACCCTTTGTTGCAGCAGCCACCCGCCGGTCACACTCCGTCCCATACCTGTCCTGTTCACAATACCTCTTCACAGCACAGGCGGCCTGGTCAGTATCTGCCAATGCAACGTCATCAGTGCCCCCCCCTCCAGACGAGAAGGTGACAACCCCTGTGCTTTATAGCAAACACTGCTGACTGCAGTAGTCACAGCCCCTCCCCCGCTTCTAGCGCCAGTGCAGAGGAGCAGCATTTCTCCTGAGCTCTGGGCCTCTAGGTGCAAAAAAGGTTTGAAGTTTTCCAATGGAAACATTGGGAAATCCGGCTGCGGCCCCCACAGGAGGTGCGAGGAGGCTTCACGCCTGCAGGCTTCCATCCAAAGACCCTATTAAACAGCTCCGCGGGGGGCTTCATAATAGAAAGCTGAGGGGTCCGGAGGAAAACAACAAGATTACAGAAATTACCACTGGAAATGATACCAAATCCATCCCTAACAGACCCCCAATCTCCTGCCCTGTAACTCCTGCCCCCCTCTACTCCGCACATGTAAGGGGTCCCGCCTGCCCCTCCGGCATCACTCTCCGCAGCCAGAATCCTGGGCTTTGCGATCTGCAGACCTGGCGACTGTCTGCAGCGTTTATAGGGGTGCAGCGTATTATACAGGTTGTGTAACTTTACCTGCAAATAAACCCCCAGAGGTCTCAGAAGGGGGGACATCGGCCATTAATGCACCTTTCCGCCCGGACCACCTCAGTATAGGAAAAGCCGGCGAGGGATCACATGCAGATTCTGCTTTATGGATATAGTCAAGGGCAGCGGATAAAATTAGCAGAAGACACCTGTTCATTTAGAAGCCAATACCCCCCTCCCCCCGGCACCGGCCCGGACTCCAGACCCCGGCATTTTGGAAGTCAACTTGACCTTTGCAGTCACCCAGACGAGACTATTGTGGCTGCTGGCAACGAGGACGCCATAAGGATGCGGGATGACGGCACGGACACAAAAAAAAGAAAAAAGTGAACAGTAGACAATAGGGTGTTTGGAAGCAAACAGAATTGTGAGCGCAGCTCTGGATGCAACACAAAAATCAGCAAAAGGTAAATTGATGAAGCCGGAAGCGGAGCAGATATTACATATGTGCCTGAGATCTGGAGTCTCTATAGCCTCTGATATCAGGCGCTGGCCCTTTAAGACTATGAGGAGATAGCAGGAAATGTATCAGATCAGTTGTTACACGTTTCGCAGCAGTGACACAAAGTATCGCAGCGTTTCCTCTATTTTGCAACATTGGAAATTGGACGGAGCCGGCTGTTTCCAGGATGTGCCGGAGCCGCCGCACCCGTGACATCAGCGGGGGATTACTGGAAAGATCGGGGGAAAGTCACTCAATTGTTTTTAAGGGTTTCTCATTCTTAATATCCTTTAAGTATTCTACCCACCCCGAGATAACGAACAGTCCGAGGGGTCACGCGTCACTCCAGAATCACAAGACTGGAAACCGCAGAAATAGAGCAGGGCCGGGATCCACACTCCAGAGTCAGATCTCAGGACACAACGCAAGATCAGTAAGAGTGAGTGCAGCTCTGGAGTATAGTACAGGAGGTAACTCAGGATCAGTAATGTATGTACACAGTGACTGCACCAGCAGAATAGTGAATGCAGCTCTGGAGTATAATACAGGAGGTAACTCAGGATCAGTAATGTAATGTATGTGCACAGTGACTGCACCAGCAGAATAGTGAGTGCAGCTCTGGAGTATAGTACAGGAGGTAACTCAGGATCAGTAATGTAATGTATGTGCACAGTGACTGCACCAGCAGAATAGTGAGTGCAGCTCTGGAGGATAATACAGGAGGGAACTCAGGATCAGTAATGTATGTACACAGTGACTCCACCACCAGCAGAATAGTGAGTGCAGCTCCGGAGTATAATACAGGAGGTAACTCAGGATCAGTAATGTAATGTATGTACACAGTGACTGCACCAGCAGAATAGTGAGTGCAGCTCCGGAGTATAATACAGGAGGTAACTCAGGATCAGTAATGTAATCTATGTTCACAGTGACTGCACCAGCAGAATAGTGAGTGCAGCTCTGGAGTATAATACAGGAGGTAACTCAGGATCAGTAATGTAATGTATGTACACAGTGACTGCACCAGCAGAATAGTGAGTGCAGCTCTGGAGGATAATACAGGAGGGAACTCAGGATCAGTAATGTATGTACACAGTGACTCCACCACCAGCAGAATAGTGAGTGCAGCTCCGGAGTATAATACAGGAGGTAACTCAGGATCAGTAATGTAATGTATGTACACAGTGACTGCACCAGCAGAATAGTGAGTGCAGCTCCGGAGTATAATACAGGAGGTAACTCAGGATCAGTAATGTAATCTATGTTCACAGTGACTGCACCAGCAGAATAGTGAGTGCAGCTCTGGAGTATAATACAGGAGGTAACTCAGGATCAGTAATGTAATGTATGTACACAGTGACTGCACCAGCAGAATAGTGAGTGCAGCTCTGGAGTATAATACAGCAGGTAACACAGGATCAGTAATGTAATCTATGTTCACAGTGACTGCACCAGCAGAATAGTGAGTGCAGCTCTGGAGTGTAATACAGGAGGTAACTCAGGATCAGTAATGTAATGTATGTACACAGTGACTGCACCAGCAGAATAGTGAGTGCAGCTCTGGAGTATAATACAGGAGGTAACTCAGGATCAGTAATGTACACAGTGACTGCACCAGCAGAATAGTGAGTGCAGCTCCGGAGTATAATACAGGAGGTAACTCAGGATCAGTAATGTAATGTACACAGTGACTGCACCAGCAGAATAGTGAGTGCAGCTCTGGAGTATAATACAGGAGATAACTCAGGATCAGTAATGTATGTACACAGCGACTGCACCAGCAGAATAGTGAGTGCAGCTCCGGAGTATAATACAGGAGGTAACTCAGGATCAGTAATGTATGTACACAGCGACTGCACCAGCAGAATAGTGAGTGCAGCTCCGGAGTATAATACAGGAGGTAACTCAGGATCAGTAATGTATGTACACAGCGACTGCACCAGCAGAATAGTGAGTGCAGCTCTGGAGTATAATACAGGAGGTACCTCAGGATCAGTAATGTAATGTATGTACACAGTGACTGCACCAGCAGAATAGTGAGTGCAGCTCCGGAGTATAATACAGGAGGTAACTCAGGATCAGTAATGTATGTACACAGCGACTGCACCAGCAGAATAGTGACTGCAGCTCTGGAGTATAATACAGGAGGTAACTCAGGATCAGTAATGTAATGTACGTACACAGTGACTGCACCAGCAGAATAGTGAGTGCAGCTCTGGTGTATAATACAGGAGGTAACTCAGGATCAGTAATGTAATGTATGTACACAGTGACTGCACCAGCAGAATAGTGAGTGCAGCTCTGGGGTATAATACAGGAGGTAACTCAGGATCAGTAATGTATGTACACAGTGACTGCACCAGCAGAACAGTGAGTGCAGCTCTGGAGTATAATACAGGAGGTAACTCAGGATCAGTAATGTAATGTATGTACACAGTGACTGCACCAGCAGAATAGTGAGTGCAGCTCTGGAGTGTAATACAGGAGGTAACTCTGGATCAGTAATGTAATGTATGTACACAGTGACTGCACCAGCAGAATAGTGAGTGCAGCTCTGGAGTATAATACAGGAGGTAACTCTGGATCAGTAATGTAATGTATGTACACAGTGACTGCACCAGCAGAATAGTGAGTGCAGCTCTGGAGTATAATACAGGAGGTAACTCAGGATCAGTAATGTATGTACACAGTGACTGCACCAGCAGAATAGTGAGCACAGCTCTGGAGTGTAATACAGGAAGTAACACGAGATAAGTAATGTAACGCAGCAGAGTAGCGATAGAGCACAGAGTAATGCGGTCGCCTCATTTCCGGGGCCTCCACTTTTCTGGCTTTATAGGACGTAGGTTTCTTCGATAAGATGATTAGCGGCTACCAAAAATCAATACGGGCAGAGAATCTCCAGAAGCGCTGGATCCAGAGAAGGTTCTGGACAGTAATATCACACGTGTGGAGCTGGTATCTCCAGAAGCGCTGGATCCAGAGAAGGTTCTGGACAGTAATATCACACGTGTGGAGCTGGTATCTCCAGAAGCGCTGGATCCAGAGAAGGGTCTGGACAGTAATATCACACGTGTGGAGCTGGTATCTCCAGAAGCGCTGGATCCAGAGAAGGGTCTGTACAGTAATATCACACGTGTGGGGCTGGTATCTCCAGAAGCGCTGGATCCAGAGAAGGTTCTGGACAGTAATATCACACGTGTGGAGCTGGTATCTCCAGAAGCGCTGGATCCAGAGAAGGTTCTGGACAGTAATATCACACGTGTGGAGCTGGTATCTCCAGAAGCGCTGGATCCAGAGAAGGGTCTGGACAGTAATATCACACGTGTGGAGCTGGTATCTCCAGAAGCGCTGGATCCAGAGAAGGGTCTGGACAGTAATATCACACGTGTGGAGCTGGTATCTCCAGAAGCGCTGGATCCAGAGAAGGGTCTGTACAGTAATATCACACGTGTGGGGCTGGTATCTCCAGAAGCGCTGGATCCAGAGAAGGGTCTGTACAGTAATATCACACGTGTGGGGCTGGTATCTCCAGAAGCGCTGGATCCAGAGAAGGGTCTGTACAGTAATATCAAACGTGTGGGGCTGGTATCTCCAGAAGCGCTGGATCCAGAGAAGGTTCTGTACAGTAATATCACACGTGTGGGGCTGGTATCTCCAGAGGGGCTGGATCCAGAGAAGGTTCTGGACAGTAATATCACACGTGTGGAGCTGGTATCTCCAGAAGCGCTGGATCCAGAGAAGGGTCTGTACAGTAATATCACACGTGTGGGGCTGGTATCTCCAGAAGCGCTGGATCCAGAGAAGGGTCTGTACAGTAATATCACACGTGTGGGGCTGGTATCTCCAGAAGCGCTGGATCCAGAGAAGGGTCTGTACAGTAATATCACACGTGTGGGGCTGGTATCTCCAGAAGCGCTGGATCCAGAGAAGGGTCTGTACAGTAATATCACACGTGTGGGGCTGGTATCTCCAGAAGCGCTGGATCCAGAGAAGGTTCTGGACAGTAATATCACACGTGTGGGGCTGGTATCTCCAGAAGCGCTGGATCCAGAGAAGGTTCTGGACAGTAATATCACACGTGTGGGGCTGGTATCTCCAGAAGCGCTGGATCCAGAGAAGGGTCTGTACAGTAATATCACACGTGTGGGGCTGGTATCTCCAGAAGCGCTGGATCCAGAGAAGGGTCTGTACAGTAATATCACACGTGTGGGGCTGGTATCTCCAGAAGCGCTGGATCCAGAGAAGGGTCTGTACAGTAATATCACACGTGTGGGGCTGGTATCTCCAGAAGCGCTGGATCCAGAGAAGGGTCTGTACAGTAATATCACACGTGTGGGGCTGGTATCTCCAGAAGCGCTGGATCCAGAGAAGGGTCTGTACAGTAATATCACACGTGTTGGGGCTGGTATCTCAGAGGCGCGAGGTGTGGGGCGGCTCATGACCCCGGACACGTCATCTGCCAGGAAACCACAATGTAGTGCATCGTATGAACGCTCCGCCACAAAACTAATCAGACAGCAAAACAGGGCGGCGGGGGACGAGTGCCACCACTAAAGAGAATGAGACAAAACCTCCTGCACCTGGCTGATAACAGCGAACAAAAACAACGCACCAAATGCAAACCATATTGCAATAAGGACTGGGCTGCGATGAGTGATGGGGTGCAGGGTGGGCACTGGGGAGCTGCCACATTGAGGGGATCCAATTCTACAAAGCAGAGGTCCTCCAGCTGTTACACTACAACTCCCAGCACGGCCCATCATGTAGATCTGCTGCGCTGGAGCCAGACTGGGGTTACTGGTGACATACCGGTGCGGTGACGCCTCGCTGAGTCCCGGGGACTGGTATGCAGGGCATCCATGACGTCTGCTGCAGGTAAGGAGACCAACAATGGAAGTATGCAGAAGTCCTCACGCCCCGGTAATACATTCCGAGCGCTCACATGCACAGGCCGTCCATGCGTTATCCCTGCAGAATGGAAACTTCAGCCAGGACCAAACTTTGGGGGAAGATTTCGGAAACTTCAGAAGATATTTCTGCGCCCGAGTCTTCACAACTCTGGCTTCAGTCCCCGGTAACAGCTCTGGCCCGAGGCTTCAGTCCCCCGGTAACAACTCTGCCCCGAGGCTTCAGTCCCCGGTAACAGCTCTGGCCCGAGGCTTCAGTCCCCGGTAACAACTCTGGCCCGAGGCTCCAGTCCCCGGTAACAACTCTGCCCCGAGGCTTCAGTCCCCGGTAACAACTCTGGCCCGAGGCTTCAGTCCCCGGTAACAACTCTGCCCCGAGGCTTCAGTCCCCGGTAACAACTCTGCCCCGAGGCTTCAGTCCCCGGTAACAACTCTGCCCCGAGGCTTCAGTCCCCGGTAACAACTCTGCCCCGAGGCTTCAGTCCCCGGTAACAACTCTGCGCCCGAGGCTTCAGTCCCCGGTAACAGCTCTGGCCCGAGGCTTCAGTCCCCGGTAACAACTCTGCGCCCGAGGCTTCAGTCCCCGGTAACAACTCTGCGCCCGAGGCTTCAGTCCCCGGTAACAACTCTGCGCCCGAGGCTTCAGTCCCCGGTAACAACTCTGCCCCGAGGCTTCAGTCCCCGGTAACAACTCTGCCCCGAGGCTCCAGTCCCCGGTAACAACTCTGCCCCGAGGCTCCAGTCCCCGGTAACAGCTCTGCCCCGAGGCTTCAGTCCCCGGTAACAACTCTGCGCCGAGGCTTCAGTCCCCGGTAACAACTCTGCGCCTGAGGCTTCAGTCCCCGGTAACAACTCTGCGCCCGAGGCTTCAGTCCCCGGTAACAGCTCTGGCCCGAGGCTCCAGTCCCCGGTAACAGCTCTGCCCCGAGGCTTCAGTCCCCGGTAACAGCTCTGCCCCAAGGCTTCAGTCCCCGGTAACAGCTCTGCCCCGAGGCTTCAGTCCCCGGTAACAACTCTGCCCCGAGGCTCCAGTCCCCGGTAACAGCTCTGCCCCGAGGCTTCAGTCCCCGGTAACAGCTCTGCCCCGAGGCTTCAGTCCCCGGTAACAGCTCTGCCCCGAGGCTTCAGTCCCCGGTAACAGCTCTGCCCCGAGGCTTCAGTCCCCGGTAACAGCTCTGCCCCGAGGCTCCAGTCCCCGGTAACAGCTCTGCCCCGAGGCTTCAGTCCCCGGTAACAGCTCTGCCCCGAGGCTTCAGTCCCCGGTAACAGCTCTGCCCCGAGGCTCCAGTCCCCGGTAACAGCTCTGGCCCGAGGCTTCAGCCCCCGGTAACAGCTCTGCCCCGAGGCTCCAGTCCCCGGTAACAACTCTGCCCCGAGGCTCCAGTCCCCGGTAACAGCTCTGCCCCGAGGCTTCAGCCCCCGGTAACAGCTCTGCCCCGAGGCTTCAGCCCCCGGTAACAGCTCTGCCCCGAGGCTTCAGTCCCCGGTAACAGCTCTGCCCCGAGGCTTCAGTCCCCGGTAACAGCTCTGCCCCGAGGCTTCAGTCCCCGGTAACAGCTCTGCCCCGAGGCTTCAGTCCCCGGTAACAGCTCTGCCCCGAGGCTTCAGTCCCCGGTAACAGCTCTGCCCCGAGGCTTCAGTCCCCGGTAACAGCTCTGGCCCGAGGCTTCAGTCCCCGGTAACAGCTCTGCCCCGAGGCTTCAGTCCCCGGTAACAGCTCTGCCCCGAGGCTTCAGTCCCCGGTAACAGCTCTGCCCCGAGGCTCCAGTCCCCGGTAACAGCTCTGCCCCGAGGCTCCAGTCCCCGGTAACAGCTCTGCCCCGAGGCTCCAGTCCCCGGTAACAGCTCTGCCCCGAGGCTTCAGTCCCCGGTAACAGCTCTGCCCCGAGGCTTCAGTCCCCGGTAACAGCTCTGCCCCGAGGCTCCAGTCCCCGGTAACAGCTCTGGCCCGAGGCTTCAGTCCCCGGTAACAGCTCTGGCCCGAGGCTTCAGTCCCCGGTAACAGCTCTGGCCCGAGGCTTCAGTCCCCGGTAACAGCTCTGCCCCGAGGCTCCAGTCCCCGGTAACAGCTCTGGCCCGAGGCTTCAGTCCCCGGTAACAACTCTGGCCCGAGGCTTCAGTCCCCGGTAACAACTCTGCCCCGAGGCTTCAGTCCCCGGTAACAACTCTGCCCCGAGGCTTCAGTCCCCGGTAACAACTCTGCCCCGAGGCTTCAGTCCCCGGTAACAACTCTGCCCCGAGGCTTCAGTCCCCGGTAACAACTCTGCCCCGAGGCTTCAGTCCCCGGTAACAACTCTGCCCCGAGGCTTCAGTCCCCGGTAACAACTCTGCTTCCTGTCACTAAATTCAACATTGACTTTAAGGCTATGTTCACACACTGCGTTTTTTACCTGCATTTTGGGTCCGTTTTTGCTGCAGAAATTTCTTGAGAAATTCTTGTAACCTTTCTGCAGACATTCCCCAGCAAAACCTATGGCAAAAAAAATTAGCTGTGCACACTGCGTTTTTTTCTTAAGAAAATCTACTGAAAGAATTTTCTTAAGAAAAAGAATGAGCAGTCACTTCTTTTCTGCAGCTAACTGTGTTAGTTACCATAGATAATGGCACAATAACGCAGGGAGCAACCAGCGGTAAAAACGCACCGAAAACGCACCAAAAACGCACCGAAAACGCGGCAAAAACGCAGGTGCACTAATCCTTCACTCTTAAGAAATTTCTTAAGAAAAATCATTTTTCTAGTGTGAACATAGCCTAAATATGCAAAATTAAACCTTTCCTGAAAGCCGAAAATTTGTTACAATTGTATCCAGTGTAGACGAGGAACCCAGACTGACACCCTGCACCAGAGCAGGAGAGGAGCTGCGGCCTCCAGACTGACACCCTGCACCAGAGCAGGAGAGGAGCTGCGGCCTCCAGACTGACACACTGTACCAGAGCAGGAGAGGAGCTGCGGCCTCCAGACTGACACCCTGCACCAGAGCAGGAGAGGAGCTGCGGCCTCCAGACTGACACCCTGCACCAGAGCAGGAGAGGAGCTGCGGCCTCCAGACAGACACACTGCACCAGAGCAGGAGAGGAGCTGCGGCCTCCAGACAGACACCCTGCACCAGAGCAGGAGAGGAGCTGCGGCCTCCAGACTGACACCCTGCACCAGAGCAGGAGAGGAGCTGCGGCCTCCAGACAGACACACTGCACCAGAGCAGGAGAGGAGCTGCGGCCTCCAGACTGACACCCTGCACCAGAGCAGGAGAGGAGCTGCGGCCTCCAGACTGACACCCTGCACCAGAGCAGGAGAGGAGCTGCGGCCTCCAGACTGACACCCTGCACCAGAGCAGGAGAGGAGCTGCGGCCTCCAGACTGACACCCTGCACCAGAGCAGGAGAGGAGCTGCAGACTCCAGACTGACACACTGTACCAGAGCAGGAGAGGAGCTGCAGACTCCAGACTGACACACTGTACCAGAGCAGCACGGAGAGGAGCTGCAGACTCCAGACTGACACACTGTACCAGAGCAGGAGAGGAGCTGCGGCCTCCGGACTGACACCCTGCACCAGAGCAGGAGAGGAGCTGCGGCCTCCAGACTGACACCCTGCACCAGAGCAGGAGAGGAGCTGCGGCCTCCAGACTGACACCCTGCACCAGAGCAGGAGAGGAGCTGCGGCCTCCAGACTGACACCCTGCACCAGAGCAGGAGAGGAGCTGCGGCCTCCAGACTGACACCCTGCACCAGAGCAGGAGAGGAGCTGCGGCCTCCAGACTGACACCCTGCACCAGAGCAGGAGAGGAGCTGCGGCCTCCAGACTGACACCCTGCACCAGAGCAGGAGAGGAGCTGCGGCCTCCAGACTGACACCCTGCACCAGAGCAGGAGAGGAGCTGCAGATTCCAGACTGACACCCTGCACCAGAGCAGGAGAGGAGCTGCGGCCTCCAGACTGACACACTGCACCAGAGCAGGAGAGGAGCTGCGGCCTCCAGACTGACACCCTGCACCAGAGCAGGAGAGGAGCTGCGGCCTCCAGACTGACACCCTGCACCAGAGCAGGAGAGGAGCTGCGGCCTCCAGACTGACACACTGCACCAGAGCAGGAGAGGAGCTGCGGCCTCCAGACTGACACACTGCACCAGAGCAGGAGAGGAGCTGCGGCCTCCAGACTGACACACTGCACCAGAGCAGGAGAGGAGCTGCGGCCTCCAGACTGACACACTGCACCAGAGCAGGAGAGGAGCTGCGGCCTCCAGACTGACACACTGCACCAGAGCAGGAGAGGAGCTGCGGCCTCCAGACTGACACACTGCACCAGAGCAGGAGAGGAGCTGCGGCCTCCAGACTGACACACTGCACCAGAGCAGGAGAGGAGCTGCGGCCTCCAGACTGACACACTGCACCAGAGCAGGAGAGGAGCTGCGGCCTCCAGACTGACACACTGCACCAGAGCAGGAGAGGAGCTGCGGCCTCCAGACAGACACACTGCACCAGAGCAGGAGAGGAGCTGCGGCCTCCAGACAGACACACTGCACCAGAGCAGGAGAGGAGCTGCGGCCTCCAGACAGACACACTGCACCAGAGCAGGAGAGGAGCTGCGGCCTCCAGACTGACACACTGCACCAGAGCAGGAGAGGAGCTGCGGCCTCCGGACTGACACACTGCACCAGAGCAGGAGAGGAGCTGCGGCCTCCAGACTGACACACTGCACCAGAGCAGGAGAGGAGCTGCGGCCTCCAGACAGACACACTGCACCAGAGCAGGAGAGGAGCTGCGGCCTCCAGACAGACACACTGCACCAGAGCAGGAGAGGAGCTGCGGCCTCCAGACAGACACACTGCACCAGAGCAGGAGAGGAGCTGCGGCCTCCAGACAGACACCCTGCACCAGAGCAGGAGAGGAGCTGCGGCCTCCAGACAGACACCCTGCACCAGAGCAGGAGAGGAGCTGCGGCCTCCAGACAGACACCCTGCACCAGAGCAGGAGAGGAGCTGCGGCCTCCAGACAGACACACTGTACCAGAGCAGGAGAGGAGCTGCAGACTCCAGACTGACACACTGTACCAGAGCAGGAGAGGAGCTGCAGACTCCAGACTGACACACTGTACCAGAGCAGGAGAGGAGCTGCAGACTCCAGACTGACACACTGTACCAGAGCAGGAGAGGAGCTGCAGACTCCAGACTGACACACTGTACCAGAGCAGCACGGAGAGGAGCTGCAGACTCCAGACTGACACACTGTACCAGAGCAGGAGAGGAGCTGCGGACTCCAGACTGACACATTGTACCAGAGCAGGAGAGGAGCTGCAGACTCCACACTGACACATTGTACCAGAGCAGGAGAGGAGCTGCAGACTCCAGACTGACACATTGGAGCAGAGCAGGAGAGGAGCTGCAGACTCCAGACTGACACATTGGAGCAGAGCAGCGCGGCGGAGGTGTGGAATGATCATTGTAGCAGATCTACCTGTGCTGGAATGTTGTTACAATGTGTCAGTGAGTTCAGCTCACAATCATCTGAGATGAGGTCACTGGCAGCGAGCGCAGCTCCGGAGGATTGTGACAAGCTGGGAGTCCGGCGACGCTTCACCACACTATATCTGAATCCTCTTTACATCACCCCCTTATTGCCGCCCACCCGCCCCTGACTCGGTGGTCTGCAGGGGGTCTCCTGGCTGCTGTACCTAGTCACATCCCCACCAGGGGGCACCGGTGCCAGCAGCCCAGCCAGGCCCTCGCTTAGATGATACTTAGGTGATGGGCACGTCTGACAAATACTATAAACTGGTACAGGGGGCAGGAGAGGGGGGCACAATGTGCAGAGGAGCCAGAGGATAGGCAGGAAAAGGGCTGAACGGGGGGCACCAAGTGCAGAAAGGAGGGGCACAAGGTACATAGGGAAGAACGCTGGGAGTCAGCTAAGTGCACAGGGGGGAGGGGGGGTCAGTCCGCTCAATTTGGTGGGCATCAGGGGAATATGATGTGCCAGGGGATGAAAGAGGGGGGGACATAATATTCAGGGGACAGGGTGAGGAGGAGGTGAGCAAAGGGGCACAGTATTATTGGACAGGAGGGCACCCAGTACTGGGGGGCACAACAGGGGAAGGTCAGCAAAATAGGCACAGTACTGCGGGCGCACATTAGGGGGGGCATAGTATTTGGTGGGGGCGATGCACTATTATGGGAGCGCACACCATTTTGGGGAAGGGGGGGGGTCACATATTGAGACTAAGTATTATAGGGGTCACAGTATTAAAGGCACAAACACTGGGGTCACCGCACTGCTATTACAGTCAAATATTGGGGCACATACATTATTTGGGACACATCATTATCGGGGGCACAAGGTGGGAGGCGGACACCACTATTATTGGCACTGAGCACCGATCCACCACAGCACCCGCTGCAGTTTGTCGGTGAGGGAGGAGGGCACACCTATTGTGGGGGGGGGGGGGTCACACTCACCGCTCTGAGCCCCAATCCAGCGCGGCGCCAGCTGCGTGGGGGTGGGTCACATTCTCGGGGTTATTGGGGGGACGGTCACACATATATTGGGGGGCCACACTTATTCTCAGGGGAGCACACATATATTGGGGGTCACACTCACCGCTCTGAGCCCCGATCCAGCGCGGCACACATATTGGGGGGCACACACATATATTGGGGGGGTCATACATATTGGGGGGGGTCGCACTCACCGCTGAGCCCCGATCCAGCGCGGCGCCAGCTGCAGGGTGTCAGTGAGGGGGGCACACACATATATTGGGGGGGGTCATACATATATTGGGGGGGGGTCGCACTCACCGCTCTGAGCCCCGATCCAGCGCGGCGCCAGCTGCAGGGTGTCGGTGAGGGGGGCACACACATATATTGGGGGGGGTCATACATATATTGGGGGGGGGGTCGCACTCACCGCTCTGAGCCCCGATCCAGCGCGGCGCCAGCTGCAGGGTGTCGGTGAGGGGGGCACACACATATATTGGGGGGGTCATACATATATTGGGGGGGGGTCGCACTCACCGCTCTGAGCCCCGATCCAGCGCGGCGCCAGCTGCAGGGTGTCGGTGATGGAGGGGGGCACACATATATTGGGGGGTCACACATATATATTGGGGGGGTCGCACTCACCGCTCTGAGCCCCGATCCAGCGCGGCGCCAGCTGCAGGGTGTCTGTGAGGGGGGGGGGGGCACACATATTGGGGGGGGGGTCATACATATTGGGGGGTCGCACTCACCGCTCTGAGCCCCGATCCTGCGCAGCGCCAGCTGCAGGGTGTCTGTGAGGGAGGGGGGGGGGGTGTCACACATATATATTGGGGGGGGTCACATATATATTGGGGGGGTCGCACTCACCGCTCTGAGCCCCGATCCAGCGCGGCGCCAGCTGCAGGGTGTCGGTGAGGGGGGGGGGCACACATATTGGGGGGGGGCACACATATTGGGGGGGGGCACACATATATATTGGGGGGGTCGCACTCACCGCTCTGAGCCCCGATCCAGCGCGGCGCCAGCTGCAGGGTGTCGGTGAGGGAGGGGGGCACACATATTGGGGGGGCGCACACACATATATTGGGGGGGTCACACATATATATTGGGGGGGTCGCACTCACCGCTCTGAGCCCCGATCCAGCGCGGCGCCAGCTGCAGGGTGTCGGTGAGGGGGGCACACACATATATTGGGGGGGGGGTCGCACTCACCGCTCTGAGCCCCGATCCAGCGCGGCGCCAGCTGCAGGGTGTCGGTGAGGGGGGCACACATATTGGGGGGGGGGCACACACATATATTGGGGGGGGTCACACATATTGGGGGGGGGGGGGGTCGCACTCACCGCTCTGAGCCCCGATCCAGCGCGGCGCCAGCTGCAGGGTGTCGGTGAGGGGGGCACACATATTGGGGGGGGGCACACACATATATTGGGGGGGTCACACATATTGGGGGGGGGGGGGGTCGCACTCACCGCTCTGAGCCCCGATCCAGCGCGGCGCCAGCTGCAGGGTGTCGGTGAGGGGGGCACACATATTGGGGGGGGGCACACACATATATTGGGGGGGTCACACATATTGGGGGGGGGGGCACACACATATATTGGGGGGTCACACATATATATTGGGGGGGGGCACACATATTGGGGGGTCACACATATATATTGGGGGGGTCGCACTCACCGCTCTGAGCCCCGATCCAGCACGGCGCCAGCTGCAGGGTGTCGGTGATGGAGGGGGGCACACATATTGGGGGGGGCACACACATATATTGGGGGGTCACACATATATATTGGGGGGGGTCGCACTCACCGCTCTGAGCCCCGATCCAGCACGGCGCCAGCTGCAGGGTGTCGGTGATGGAGGGGGGCACACATATTGGGGGGGGCACACACATATATTGGGGGGTCACACATATATATTGGGGGGGTCGCACTCACCGCTCTGAGCCCCGATCCAGCGCGGCGCCAGCTGCAGGGTGTCGGTGAGGGAGGCCCGCGGGCCCAGGTACAGGCCTCCCCTGCTCTCCTCCGCGCCGGAGCTGCCGCCTCGGTCGGGCTCGGGCCGGTACAGGCCGAATGGCAGCGCGGCCGCCGGGGGCTCCAGGCCGGACACCGAGCTGACCGAGCGGCTCCGCAGCCCCATGGCTCCGCCGGGCCGGTAGTGTCCGAAGTGCGAGGCCGGGGGCACGGCGCTGTCATCGGACGACACCCGGGAGCGGGCGGCCGAGCTCTGCTTGCCCCCCATGCTGCTGCGGGGTCCGGGTCACTCAGCTCCGCGCTGCCGGGCCCTCAGACCGGGGCTGCCCATCGCCGAGCGCCGCTCTCTCATCCGCTGCTTCTGTCTGACGCGCCGCTTGTTGCTGGGCTGGAACAATGGCGAAGCCGTGTGCGCATGCGCGGCCCCGCCCCTTCCCTTACCCTCTGCATTAACCCTTCACCTCTCAGGTTTTGTGGCATTTATTTTGATTCCACCTCTCAGAACACAGGAGAGGATTAGATACAGCAGAAGGTATCACACAGGAGAGGATTAGATACAGCAGAAGGTATCACACAGGACAGGATTAGATACAGCAGACAGTATCACACAGGAGAGGATTAGATACAGCAGACAGTATCACACAGGAGAGGATTAGATACAGCAGACAGTATCACACAGGAGAGGATTAGATACAGCAGACAGTATCACACAGGACAGGATTAGATACAGCAGACAGTATCACACAGGAGAGGATTAGATACAGCAGACAGTATCACACAGGACAGGATTAGATACAGCAGACAGTATCACACAGGACAGGATTAGATACAGCAGACAGTATCACACAGGAGAGGATTAGATACAGCAGACAGTATCACACAGGACAGGATTAGATACAGCAGACAGTATCACACAGGACAGGATTAGATACAGCAGACAGTATCACACAGGACAGGATTAGATACAGCAGACAGTATCACACAGGACAGGATTAGATACAGCAGACAGTATCACACAGGACAGGATTAGATACAGCAGACAGTATCACACAGGAGAGGATTAGATACAGCAGACAGTATCACACAGGACAGGATTAGATACAGCAGACAGTATCACACAGGACAGGATTAGATACAGCAGACAGTATCACACAGGAGAGGATTAGATACAGCAGACAGTATCACACAGGACAGGATTAGATACAGCAGACAGTATCACACAGGACAGGATTAGATACAGCAGAAGGTATCACACAGGACAGGATTAGATACAGCAGACAGTATCACACAGGACAGGATTAGATACAGCAGAAGGTATCACACAGGACAGGATTAGATACAGCAGACGGTATCACACAGGACAGGATTAGATACAGCAGAAGGTATCACACAGGACAGGATTAGATACAGCAGACGGTATCACACAGGACAGGATTAGATACAGCAGACGGTATCACACAGGACAGGATTAGATACAGCAGAAGGTATCACACAGGACAGGATTAGATACAGCAGACGGTATCACACAGGACAGGATTAGATACAGCAGACGGTATCACACAGGAGAGGATTAGATACAGCAGAAGGTATCACACAGGAGAGGATTAGATACAGCAGACAGTATCACACAGGACAGGATTAGATACAGCAGACGGTATCACACAGGACAGGATTAGATACAGCAGAAGGTATCACACAGGACAGGATTAGATACAGCAGACAGTATCACACAGGACAGGATTAGATACAGCAGACGGTATCACACAGGACAGGATTAGATACAGCAGAAGGTATCACACAGGAGAGGATTAGATACAGCAGAAGGTATCACACAGGAGAGGATTAGATACAGCAGACAGTATCACACAGGAGAGGATTAGATACAGCAGAAGGTATCACACAGGAGAGGATTAGATACAGCAGAAGGTATCACACAGGACAGGATTAGATACAGCAGACAGTATCACACAGGAGAGGATTAGATACAGCAGACAGTATCACACAGGAGAGGATTAGATACAGCAGACAGTATCACACAGGAGAGGATTAGATACAGCAGACAGTATCACACAGGACAGGATTAGATACAGCAGACAGTATCACACAGGAGAGGATTAGATACAGCAGACAGTATCACACAGGACAGGATTAGATACAGCAGACAGTATCACACAGGACAGGATTAGATACAGCAGACAGTATCACACAGGAGAGGATTAGATACAGCAGACAGTATCACACAGGACAGGATTAGATACAGCAGACAGTATCACACAGGACAGGATTAGATACAGCAGACAGTATCACACAGGACAGGATTAGATACAGCAGACAGTATCACACAGGACAGGATTAGATACAGCAGACAGTATCACACAGGACAGGATTAGATACAGCAGACAGTATCACACAGGAGAGGATTAGATACAGCAGACAGTATCACACAGGACAGGATTAGATACAGCAGACAGTATCACACAGGACAGGATTAGATACAGCAGACAGTATCACACAGGAGAGGATTAGATACAGCAGACAGTATCACACAGGACAGGATTAGATACAGCAGACAGTATCACACAGGACAGGATTAGATACAGCAGAAGGTATCACACAGGACAGGATTAGATACAGCAGACAGTATCACACAGGACAGGATTAGATACAGCAGAAGGTATCACACAGGACAGGATTAGATACAGCAGACGGTATCACACAGGACAGGATTAGATACAGCAGAAGGTATCACACAGGACAGGATTAGATACAGCAGACGGTATCACACAGGACAGGATTAGATACAGCAGACGGTATCACACAGGACAGGATTAGATACAGCAGAAGGTATCACACAGGACAGGATTAGATACAGCAGACGGTATCACACAGGACAGGATTAGATACAGCAGACGGTATCACACAGGAGAGGATTAGATACAGCAGAAGGTATCACACAGGAGAGGATTAGATACAGCAGACAGTATCACACAGGACAGGATTAGATACAGCAGACGGTATCACACAGGACAGGATTAGATACAGCAGAAGGTATCACACAGGACAGGATTAGATACAGCAGACAGTATCACACAGGACAGGATTAGATACAGCAGACGGTATCACACAGGACAGGATTAGATACAGCAGAAGGTATCACACAGGAGAGGATTAGATACAGCAGAAGGTATCACACAGGAGAGGATTAGATACAGCAGACGGTATCACACAGGACAGGATTAGATACAGCAGAAGGTATCACACAGGACAGGATTAGATACAGCAGACAGTATCACACAGGACAGGATTAGATACAGCAGAAGGTATCACACAGGACAGGATTAGATACAGCAGACAGTATCACACAGGACAGGATTAGATACAGCAGACGGTATCACACAGGACAGGATTAGATACAGCAGAAGGTATCACACAGGAGAGGATTAGATACAGCAGAAGGTATCACACAGGACAGGATTAGATACAGCAGACGGTATCACACAGGACAGGATTAGATACAGCAGAAGGTATCACACAGGACAGGATTAGATACAGCAGAAGGTATCACACAGGAGAGGATTAGATACAGCAGAAGGTATCACACAGGACAGGATTAGATACAGCAGACAGTATCACACAGGACAGGATTAGATACAGCAGAAGGTATCACACAGGAGAGGATTAGATACAGCAGAAGGTATCACACAGGACAGGATTAGATACAGCAGACGGTATCACACAGGACAGGATTAGATACAGCAGACAGTATCACACAGGACAGGATTAGATACAGCAGACAGTATCACACAGGACAGGATTAGATACAGCAGAAGGTATCACACAGGACAGGATTAGATACAGCAGACAGTATCACACAGGACAGGATTAGATACAGCAGACGGTATCACACAGGACAGGATTAGATACAGCAGAAGGTATCACACAGGAGAGGATTAGATACAGCAGAAGGTATCACACAGGAGAGGATTAGATACAGCAGAAGGTATCACACAGGACAGGATTAGATACAGCAGACGGTATCACACAGGACAGGATTAGATACAGCAGAAGGTATCACACAGGACAGGATTAGATACAGCAGAAGGTATCACACAGGAGAGGATTAGATACAGCAGAAGGTATCACACAGGACAGGATTAGATACAGCAGACAGTATCACACAGGACAGGATTAGATACAGCAGAAGGTATCACACAGGAGAGGATTAGATACAGCAGAAGGTATCACACAGGACAGGATTAGATACAGCAGACGGTATCACACAGGACAGGATTAGATACAGCAGACAGTATCACACAGGACAGGATTAGATACAGCAGACAGTATCACACAGGACAGGATTAGATACAGCAGACGGTATCACACAGGACAGGATTAGATACAGCAGACAGTATCACACAGGACAGGATTAGATACAGCAGAAGGTATCACACAGGACAGGATTAGATACAGCAGACGGTATCACACAGGACAGGATTAGATACAGCAGACAGGATTAGATACAGCAGAAGGTATCACACAGGAGAGGATTAGATACAGCAGAAGGTATCACACAGGACAGGATTAGATACAGCAGAAGGTATCACACAAGAGAGGATTAGATACAGCAGAAGGTATCACACAGGACAGGATTAGATACAGCAGACAGTATCACACAGGACAGGATTAGATACAGCAGAAGGTATCACACAGGAGAGGATTAGATACAGCAGAAGGTATCACACAGGACAGGATTAGATACAGCAGACAGTATCACACAGGACATGATTAGATACAGCAGAAGGTATCACACAGGAGAGGATTAGATACAGCAGACAGTATCACACAGGACAGGATTAGATACAGGAGAAGGTATCACACATGAGAGGATTAGATACAGCAGAAGGTATCACACAGGAGAGGATTAGATACAGCAGAAGGTATCACACAGGACAGGATTAGATACAGCAGACAGTATCACACAGGACAGGATTAGATACAGCAGAAGGTATCACACAGGACAGGATTAGATACAGCAGACAGTATCACACAGGACAGGATTAGATACAGCAGACAGTATCACACAGGACAGGATTAGATACAGCAGACAGTATCACACAGGACAGGATTAGATACAGCAGACAGTATCACACAGGACAGGATTAGATACAGCAGACAGTATCACACAGGACAGGATTAGATACAGCAGACAGTATCACACAGGACAGGATTAGATACAGCAGACAGTATCACACAGGACAGGATTAGATACAGCAGACGGTATCACACAGGACAGGATTAGATACAGCAGACAGTATCACACAGGACAGGATTAGATACAGCAGACGGTATCACACAGGACAGGATTAGATACAGCAGACGGTATCACACAGGACAGGATTAGATACAGCAGAAGGTATCACACAGGACAGGATTAGATACAGCAGACAGTATCACACAGGACAGGATTAGATACAGCAGACGGTATCACACAGGACAGGATTAGATACAGCAGACAGTATCACACAGGACAGGATTAGATACAGCAGAAGGTATCACACAGGACAGGATTAGATACAGCAGACGGTATCACACAGGAGAGGATTAGATACAGCAGACGGTATCACACAGGACAGGATTAGATACAGCAGAAGGTATCACACAGGAGAGGATTAGATACAGCAGAAGGTATCACACAGGACAGGATTAGATACAGCAGAAGGTATCACACAGGAGAGGATTAGATACAGCAGAAGGTATCACACAGGAGAGGATTAGATACAGCAGACGGTATCACACAGGACAGGATTAGATACAGCAGACAGTATCACACAGGAGAGGATTAGATACAGCAGACAGTATCACACAGGACAGGATTAGATACAGCAGACGGAATCACACAGGACAGGATTAGATACAGCAGAAGGTATCACACAGGAGAGGATTAGATACAGCAGAAGGTATCACACAGGACAGGATTAGATACAGCAGACAGTATCACACAGGAGAGGATTAGATACAGCAGACAGTATCACACAGGACAGGATTAGATACAGCAGACAGGTATCACACAGGAGAGGATTAGATACAGCAGACAGTATCACACAGGACAGGATTAGATACAGCAGAAGGTATCACACAGGAGAGGATTAGATACAGCAGACAGTATCACACAGGACAGGATTAGATACAGAAGAAGGTATCACACAGGAGAGGATTAGATACAGCAGAAGGTATCACACAGGACAGGATTAGATACAGCAGACAGTATCATACAGGACAGGATTAGATACAGCAGAAGGTATCACACAGGAGAGGATTAGATACAGCAGAAGGTATCACACAGGAGAGGATTAGATACAGCAGAAGGTATCACACAGGACAGGATTAGATACAGCAGAAGGTATCACACAGGAGAGGATTAGATACAGCAGAAGGTATCACACAGGACAGGATTAGATACAGCAGAAGGTATCACACAGGACAGGATTGGATACAGCAGACGGTATCACACAGGACAGGATTAGATACAGCAGAAGGTATCACACAGGACAGGATTAGATACAGCAGAAGGTATCACACAGGAGAGGATTAGATACAGCAGAAGGTATCACACAGGAGAGGATTAGATACAGCAGACAGTATCACACAGGAAAGGATTAGATACAGCAGACAGTATCACACAGGAGAGGATTAGATACAGCAGAAGGTATCACACAGGAGAGGATTAGATACAGCAGAAGGTATCACACAGGACAGGATTAGATACAGCAGACAGTATCACACAGGAGAGGATTAGATACAGCAGACAGTATCACACAGGACAGGATTAGATACAGCAGACAGTATCACACAGGACAGGATTAGATACAGCAGAAGGTATCACACAGGAGAGGATTAGATACAGCAGAAGGTATCACACAGGACAGGATTAGATACAGCAGACAGTATCACACAGGACAGGATTAGATACAGCAGAAGGTATCACACAGGAGAGGATTAGATACAGCAGAAGGTATCACACAGGAGAGGATTAGATACAGCAGAAGGTATCACACAGGAGAGGATTAGATACAGCAGAAGGTATCACACAGGAGAGGATTAGATACAGCAGAAGGTATCACACAGGAGAGGATTAGATACAGCAGAAGGTATCACACAGGACAGGATTAGATACAGCAGAAGGTATGACACAGGACAGGATTGGATACAGCAGACGGTATCACACAGGACAGGATTAGATACAGCAGAAGGTATCACACAGGACAGGATTAGATACAGCAGAAGGTATCACACAGGAGAGGATTAGATACAGCAGACAGTATCACACAGGAGAGGATTAGATACAGCAGACAGTATCACACAGGAAAGGATTAGATACAGCAGACAGTATCACACAGGAGAAAATTAGATACAGCAGAAGGTATCACACAGGAGAGGATTAGATACAGCAGAAGGTATCACACAGGACAGGATTAGATACAGCAGACAGTATCACACAGGAGAGGATTAGATACAGCAGACAGTATCACACAGGACAGGATTAGATACAGCAGACAGTATCACACAGGACAGGATTAGATACAGCAGACAGTATCACACAGGAGAGGATTAGATACAGCAGACAGTATCACACAGGAGAGGATTAGATACAGCAGACAGTATCACACAGGAGAGGATTAGATACAGCAGAAGGTATCACACAGGAGAGGATTAGATACAGCAGAAGGTATCACACAGGACAGGATTAGATACAGCAGACAGTATCACACAGGAGAGGATTAGATACAGCAGACAGTATCACACAGGACAGGATTAGATACAGCAGACAGTATCACACAGGACAGGATTAGATACAGCAGACAGTATCACACAGGAGAGGATTAGATACAGCAGACAGTATCACACAGGACAGGATTAGATACAGCAGACAGTATCACACAGGAGAGGATTAGATACAGCAGACAGTATCACACAGGACAGGATTAGATACGGCAGACAGTATCACACAGGACAGGATTAGATACAGCAGAAGGTATCACACAGGACAGGATTGGATACAGCAGAAGGTATCACACAGGAGAGGATTAGATACAGCAAAAGGTATCACACAGGACAGGATTAGATACAGCAGACAGTATCACACAGGACAGGATTAGATACAGCAGAAGGTATCACACAGGAGAGGATTAGATACAGCAGAAGGTATCACACAGGAGAGGATTAGATACAGCAGAAGGTATCACACAGGAGAGGATTAGATACAGCAGAAGGTATCACACAGGAGAGGATTAGATACAGCAGAAGGTATCACACAGGAGAGGATTAGATACAGCAGAAGGTATCACACAGGACAGGATTAGATACAGCAGAAGGTATCACACAGGACAGGATTGGATACAGCAGACGGTATCACACAGGACAGGATTAGATACAGCAGAAGGTATCACACAGGACAGGATTAGATACAGCAGAAGGTATCACACAGGAGAGGATTAGATACAGCAGACAGTATCACACAGGAGAGGATTAGATACAGCAGACAGTATCACACAGGAAATGATTAGATACAGCAGACAGTATCACACAGGAGAGGATTAGATACAGCAGAAGGTATCACACAGGAGAGGATTAGATACAGCAGAAGGTATCACACAGGACAGGATTAGATACAGCAGACAGTATCACACAGGAGAGGATTAGATACAGCAGACAGTATCACACAGGACAGGATTAGATACAGCAGACAGTATCACACAGGACAGGATTAGATACAGCAGACAGTATCACACAGGAGAGGATTAGATACAGCAGACAGTATCACACAGGAGAGGATTAGATACAGCAGACAGTATCACACAGGAGAGGATTAGATACAGCAGAAGGTATCACACAGGAGAGGATTAGATACAGCAGAAGGTATCACACAGGACAGGATTAGATACAGCAGACAGTATCACACAGGAGAGGATTAGATACAGCAGACAGTATCACACAGGACAGGATTAGATACAGCAGACAGTATCACACAGGACAGGATTAGATACAGCAGACAGTATCACACAGGAGAGGATTAGATACAGCAGACAGTATCACACAGGACAGGATTAGATACAGCAGACAGTATCACACAGGAGAGGATTAGATACAGCAGACAGTATCACACAGGACAGGATTAGATACAGCAGACAGTATCACACAGGAGAGGATTAGATACATCAGACGGTATCACACAGGACAGGATTAGATACAGCAGACAGTATCACACAGGAGAGGATTAGATACAGCAGACAGTATCACACAGGAGAGGATTAGATACAGCAGACGGAATCACACAGGAGAGGATTAGATACAGCAGAAGGTATCACACAGGACAGGATTAGATACAGCAGAAGGTATCACACAGGAGAGGATTAGATACAGCAGAAGGTATCACACAGGAGAGGATTAGATACAGCAGAAGGTATCACACAGGACAGGATTAGATACAGCAGAAGGTATCACACAGGACAGGATTGGATACAGCAGACGGTATCACACAGGACAGGATTAGATACAGCAGAAGGTATCACACAGGACAGGATTAGATACAGCAGAAGGTATCACACAGGAGAGGATTAGATACAGCAGACAGTATCACACAGGAGAGGATTAGATACAGCAGACAGTATCACACAGGAAAGGATTAGATACAGCAGACAGTATCACACAGGAGAGGATTAGATACAGCAGAAGGTATCACACAGGAGAGGATTAGATACAGCAGAAGGTATCACACAGGACAGGATTAGATACAGCAGACAGTATCACACAGGAGAGGATTAGATACAGCAGACAGTATCACACAGGACAGGATTAGATACAGCAGACAGTATCACACAGGACAGGATTAGATACAGCAGACAGTATCACACAGGAGAGGATTAGATACAGCAGACAGTATCACACAGGAGAGGATTAGATACAGCAGACAGTATCACACAGGAGAGGATTAGATACAGCAGAAGGTATCACACAGGAGAGGATTAGATACAGCAGAAGGTATCACACAGGACAGGATTAGATACAGCAGACAGTATCACACAGGAGAGGATTAGATACAGCAGACAGTATCACACAGGACAGGATTAGATACAGCAGACAGTATCACACAGGACAGGATTAGATACAGCAGACAGTATCACACAGGAGAGGATTAGATACAGCAGACAGTATCACACAGGACAGGATTAGATACAGCAGACAGTATCACACAGGAGAGGATTAGATACAGCAGACAGTATCACACAGGACAGGATTAGATACGGCAGACAGTATCACACAGGACAGGATTAGATACAGCAGAAGGTATCACACAGGACAGGATTGGATACAGCAGAAGGTATCACACAGGAGAGGATTAGATACAGCAGAAGGTATCACACAGGACAGGATTAGATACAGCAGACAGTATCACACAGGACAGGATTAGATACAGCAGAAGGTATCACACAGGAGAGGATTAGATACAGCAGAAGGTATCACACAGGAGAGGATTAGATACAGCAGAAGGTATCACACAGGAGAGGATTAGATACAGCAGAAGGTATCACACAGGAGAGGATTAGATACAGCAGAAGGTATCACACAGGAGAGGATTAGATACAGCAGAAGGTATCACACAGGACAGGATTAGATACAGCAGAAGGTATCACACAGGACAGGATTGGATACAGCAGACGGTATCACACAGGACAGGATTAGATACAGCAGAAGGTATCACACAGGACAGGATTAGATACAGCAGAAGGTATCACACAGGAGAGGATTAGATACAGCAGACAGTATCACACAGGAGAGGATTAGATACAGCAGACAGTATCACACAGGAAAGGATTAGATACAGCAGACAGTATCACACAGGAGAGGATTAGATACAGCAGAAGGTATCACACAGGAGAGGATTAGATACAGCAGAAGGTATCACACAGGACAGGATTAGATACAGCAGACAGTATCACACAGGAGAGGATTAGATACAGCAGACAGTATCACACAGGACAGGATTAGATACAGCAGACAGTATCACACAGGACAGGATTAGATACAGCAGACAGTATCACACAGGAGAGGATTAGATACAGCAGACAGTATCACACAGGAGAGGATTAGATACAGCAGACAGTATCACACAGGAGAGGATTAGATACAGCAGAAGGTATCACACAGGAGAGGATTAGATACAGCAGAAGGTATCACACAGGACAGGATTAGATACAGCAGACAGTATCACACAGGAGAGGATTAGATACAGCAGACAGTATCACACAGGACAGGATTAGATACAGCAGACAGTATCACACAGGACAGGATTAGATACAGCAGACAGTATCACACAGGAGAGGATTAGATACAGCAGACAGTATCACACAGGACAGGATTAGATACAGCAGACAGTATCACACAGGAGAGGATTAGATACAGCAGACAGTATCACACAGGACAGGATTAGATACGGCAGACAGTATCACACAGGACAGGATTAGATACAGCAGAAGGTATCACACAGGACAGGATTGGATACAGCAGAAGGTATCACACAGGAGAGGATTAGATACAGCAGACAGTATCACACAGGAGAGGATTAGATACATCAGACGGTATCACACAGGACAGGATTAGATACAGCAGACAGTATCACACAGGAGAGGATTAGATACAGCAGACAGTATCACACAGGAGAGGATTAGATACAGCAGACGGAATCACACAGGAGAGGATTAGATACAGCAGAAGGTATCACACAGGAGAGGATTAGATACAGCAGAAGGTATCACACAGGACAGGATTAGATACAGCAGACGGAATCACACAGGACAGGATTAGATACAGCAGAAGGTATCACACAGGAGAGGATTAGATACAGCAGACGGTATCACACAGGACAGGATTAGATACAGCAGACAGTATCACACAGGACAGGATTAGATACAGCAGACAGTATCACACAGGACAGGATTAGATACAGCAGACGGAATCACACAGGACAGGATTAGATACAGCAGAAGGTATCACACAGGAGAGGATTAGATACAGCAGACGGTATCACACAGGACAGGATTAGATACAGCAGACAGTATCACACAGGACAGGATTAGATACAGCAGACAGTATCACACAGGACAGGATTAGATACAGCAGACGGAATCACACAGGACAGGATTAGATACAGCAGAAGGTATCACACAGGAGAGGATTAGATACAGCAGAAGGTATTACACAGGACAGGATTAGATACAGCAGACAGTATCACACAGGACAGGATTAGATACAGCAGAAGGTATCACACAGGAGAGGATTAGATACAGCAGATGGTATCACACAGGACAGGATTAGATACAGCAGACAGTATCACACAGGACAGGATTAGATACAGCAGAAGGTATCACACAGGAGAGGATTAGATACAGCAGACAGTATCACACAGGACAGGATTAGATACAGCAGAAGGTATCACACAGGAGAGGATTAGATACAGCAGAAGGTATCACACAGGACAGGATTAGATACAGCAGACAGTATCACACAGGACAGGATTAGATACAGCAGAAGGTATCACACAGGAGAGGATTAGATACAGCAGAAGGTATCACACAGGAGAGGATTAGATACAGCAGAAGGTATCACACAGGAGAGGATTAGATACAGCAGAAGGTATCACACAGGAGAGGATTAGATACAGCAGACAGTATCACACAGGAGAGGATTAGATACAGCAGAAGGTATCACACAGGACAGGATTAGATACAGCAGAAGGTATCACACAGGATTGGATACAGCAGACGGTATCACACAGGACAGGATTAGATACAGCAGAAGGTATCACACAGGACAGGATTAGATACAGCAGACAGTATCACACAGGAGAGGATTAGATACAGCAGACAGTATCACACAGGAGAGGATTAGATACAGCAGACAGTATCACACAGGACAGGATTAGATACAGCAGACAGTATCACACAGGACAGGATTAGATACAGCAGACAGTATCACACAGGAGAGGATTAGATACAGCAGACAGAATCACACAGGACAGGATTAGATACGGCAGACAGTATCACACAGGACAGGATTAGATACAGCAGAAGGTATCACACAGGACAGGATTGGATACAGCAGAAGGTATCACACAGGAGAGGATTAGATACAGCAGACAGTATCACACAGGAGAGGATTAGATACATCAGACGGTATCACACAGGACAGGATTAGATACAGCAGACAGTATCACACAGGAGAGGATTAGATACAGCAGACAGTATCACACAGGAGAGGATTAGATACAGCAGAAGGTATCACACAGGACAGGATTAGATACAGCAGAAGGTATCACACAGGAGAGGATTAGATATATCAGACGGTATCACACAGGACAGGATTAGATACAGCAGAAGGTATCACACAGGAGAGGATTAGATACAGCAGAAGGTATCACACAGGAGAGGATTAGATACAGCAGAAGGTATCACACAGGAGAGGATTAGATACAGCAGAAGGTATCACACTTGAGAGGATTAGATACAGTAGAAGGTATCACACAGGACAGGATTGGATACAGCAGACGGTATCACACAGGACAAGATTAGATACAGCAGAAGGTATCACACAGGACAGGATTGGATACAGCAGACGGTATCACACAGGACAGGATTAGATACAGCAGAAGGTATCACACAGGACAGGATTAGATACAGCAGACAGTATCACACAGGAGAGGATTAGATACAGCAGACAGTATCACACAGGAGAGGATTAGATACAGCAGATAGTATCACACAGGACAGGATTAGATACGGCAGACAGTATCACACAGGACAGGATTAGATACAGCAGAAGGTATCACACAGGACAGGATTGGATACAGCAGAAGGTATCACACAGGACATGATTAGATACAGCAGACAGTATCACACAGGAGAGGATTAGATACATCAGACGGTATCACACAGGACAGGATTAGATACAGCAGACAGTATCACACAGGAGAGGATTAGATACAGCAGACAGTATCACACAGGAGAGGATTAGATACAGCAGAAGGTATCACACAGGACAGGATTAGATACAGCAGAAGGTATCACACAGGAGAGGATTAGATACATCAGACGGTATCACACAGGACAGGATTAGATACAGCAGAAGGTATCACACAGGACAGGATTAGATACATCAGACGGTATCACACAGGACAGGATTAGATACATCAGACGGTATCACACAGGACAGGATTAGATACAGCAGACGGTATCACACAGGACCGGATTAGATACAGCAGACGGTATCACACAGGACAGGATTAGATACAGCAGACGGTATCACACAGGAGAGGATTAGATACAGCAGACAGTATCACACAGGAGAGGATTAGATACAGCAGACAGTATCGCACAGGACAGGATTAGATACAGCAGACAGTATCACACAGGACAGGATTAGATACAGCAGAAGGTATCACACAGGAGAGGATTAGATACAGCAGACAGTATCACACAGGACAGGATTAGATACAGCAGACAGTATCACACAGGACAGGATTAGATACAGCAGAAGGTATCACACAGGAGAGGATTAGATACAGCAGAAGGTATCACACAGGACAGGATTAGATACAGCAGAAGGTATCACACAGGACAGGATTAGATACAGCAGAAGGTATCACACAGGACAGGATTAGATACAGCAGAAGGTATCACACAGGACAGGATTAGATACAGCAGAAGGTATCACACAGGACAGGATTAGATACAGCAGACAGTATCACACAGGAGAGGATTAGATACATCAGACGGTATCACACAGGACAGGATTAGATACAGCAGACAGTATCACACAGGAGAGGATTAGATACAGCAGACAGTATCACACAGGAGAGGATTAGATACAGCAGAAGGTATCACACAGGACAGGATTAGATACAGCAGAAGGTATCACACAGGAGAGGATTAGATACATCAGACGGTATCACACAGGACAGGATTAGATACAGCAGACAGTATCACACAGGACAGGATTAGATACAGCAGAAGGTATCACACAGGACAGGATTGGATACAGCTGACAGTATCACACAAGACAGGATTAGATACAGCAGAAGGTATCACACAGGAGAGGATTAGATACAGCAGACAGTATCACACAGGAGAGGATTAGATACATCAGACGGTATCACACAGGACAGGATTAGATACAGCAGACAGTATCACACAGGAGAGGATTAGATACAGAAGACAGTATCACACAGGAGAGGATTAGATACAGCAGAAGGTATCACACAGGACAGGATTAGATACAGCAGAAGGTATCACACAGGAGAGGATTAGATACATCAGACGGTATCACACAGGGCAGGATTAGATACAGCAGAAGGTATCACACAGGACAGGATTAGATACATCAGACGGTATCACACAGGACAGGATTAGATACAGCAGACGGTATCACACAGGACAGGATTAGATACAGCAGACGGTATCACACAGGACAGGATTAGATACAGCAGACGGTATCACACAGGACAGGATTAGATACAGCAGACGGTATCACACAGGACAGGATTAGATACAGCAGACGGTATCACACAGGACAGGATTAGATACAGCAGACGGTATCACACAGGACAGGATTAGATACAGCAGACAGTATCACACAGGACAGGATTAGATACAGCAGACAGTATCACACAGGACAGGATTAGATATAGCAGACGGTATCACACAGGACAGGATTAGATACAGCAGACAGTATCACACAGGACAGGATTAGATACAGCAGAAGGTATCACACAGGACATGATTAGATACAGCAGACAGTATCACACAGGACAGCATTAGATACAGCAGAAGGTATCACACAGGACATGATTAGATACAGCAGACGGTATCACACAGGAGAGGATTAGATACAGCAGAAGGTATCACACAGGACAGGATTAGATACAGCAGACAGTATCACACAGGACAGGATTAGATACAGCAGAAGGTATCACACAGGACAGGATTAGATACAGCAGACAGTATCACACAGGACAGGATTAGATACAGCAGACAGTATCACACAGGACAGGATTAGATACAGCAGACGGTATCACACAGGACAGGATTAGATACAGCAGACAGTATCACACAGGACAGGATTAGATACAGCAGACGATATCACACAGGACAGGATTAGATACAGCAGACGGTAGCACACAGGACAGGATTAGATACAGCAGAAGGTATCACACAGGACAGGATTAGATACAGCAGACAGTATCACACAGGACAGGATTAGATACAGCAGACAGTATCACACAGGACAGGATTAGATACAGCAGACGGTATCACACAGGACAGGATTAGATACAGCAGACGGTATCACACAGGACAGGATTAGATACAGCAGACGGTATCACACAGGACAGGATTAGATACAGCAGACAGTATCACACAGGAGAGGATTAGATACATCAGACGGTATCACACAGGACAGGATTAGATACAGCAGACAGTATCACACAGGAGAGGATTAGATACAGCAGACAGTATCACACAGGAGAGGATTAGATACAGCAGAAGGTATCACACAGGACAGGATTAGATACAGCAGAAGGTATCACACAGGAGAGGATTAGATACATCAGACAGTATCACACAGGACAGGATTAGATACAGCAGACAGTATCCCACAGGACAGGATTAGATACAGCAGAAGGTATAACACAGGACAGGATTGGATACAGCTGACAGTATCACACAAGACAGGATTAGATACAGCAGAAGGTATCACACAGGAGAGGATTAGATACAGCAGACAGTATCACATAGGAGAGGATTAGATACATCAGACGGTATCACACAGGACAGGATTAGATACAGCAGACAGTATCACACAGGAGAGGATTAGATACAGCAGACAGTATCACACAGGAGAGGATTAGATACAGCAGAAGGTATCACACAGGACAGGATTAGATACAGCAGAAGGTATCACACAGGAGAGGATTAGATACATCAGACGGTATCACACAGGACAGGATTAGATACAGCAGAAGGTATCACACAGGACAGGATTAGATACAGCAGACGGTATCACACAGGACAGGATTAGATACAGCAGAAGGTATCACACAGGACAGGATTAGATACAGCAGACAGTATCACACAGGACAGGATTAGATACAGCAGACAGTATCACACAGGACAGGATTAGATACAGCAGAAGGTATCACACAGGACAGAATTAGATACAGCAGACAGTATCAAACAGGACAGGATTAGATACAGCAGACAGTATCATACAGGACAGGATTAGATACAGCAGACAGTATCACACAGGACAGGATTAGATACCGCATAAGGTATCACATAGGACAGGATTAGATACAGCAGAAGGTATCACACAGGAGAGGATTAGATACAGCATACAGTATCACACAGGACAGGATTAGATACAGCAGAAGGTATCACACAGGACAGGATTAGATACAGCAGACAGTATCACACAGGACAGGATTAGATACAGCAGAAGGTATCACACAGGACAGGATTAGATACAGAAGAAGGTATCACACAGGACAGGATTACATACAGCAGACAGTATCACACAGGACAGGATTAGATACCGCATAAGGTATCACACAGGACAGGATTAGATACAGCAGAAGGTATCACACAGGAAAGGATTAGATACAGCATACAGTATCACACAGGACAGGATTAGATACAGCAGAAGGTATCACACAGGACAGGATTAGATACAGCAGACAGTATCACACAGGACAGGATTAGATACAGCAGAAGGTATCACACAGGACAGGATTAGATACAGCAGAAGGTATCACACAGGACAGGATTACATACAGCAGACAGTATCACACAGGACAGGATTAGATACAGCAGAAGGTATCACACAGGACAAGATTAGATACAGCAGACAATATCACACAGGACAGGATTAGATCCAGCAGACAGTATCACACAGGACAGGATTAGATACAGCAGAAGGTATCACACAGGACATGATTAGATACAGCAGACAGTATCACACAGGACAGGATTAGATATAGCAGACAGTATCACACAGGACAGGATTAGATACAGCAGACAGTATCACACAGGACAGAATTAGATACACGGCTCAGCAGACAGTATCACACATGACAGGATTAGATACAGCAGATAGTATCACACAGGACAGGATTAGATACAGCAGACAGTATCACACAGGACAGGATTAGATACAGCAGAAGGTATCACACAGGACAGGATTAGATACAGCAGAAGGTATCACACAGGACAGGATTAGATACAGCAGAGAGTATCACACAGGACAGGATTAGATACAGCAAACATTATCACACAGGACAGGATTAGATCCAGCAGACAGTATCACACAGGACAGGATTAGATATAGCAGACAGTATCACACAGGACAGGATTAGATACACGGCTCAGCAGACAGTATCACACAGGACAGGATTAGATACAGCAGACAGTATCACACAGGACAGGATTAGATACACGGCTCAGCAGACAGTATCACACATGACAGAATTAGATACAGCAGACAGTATCACACAGGACAGGATTAGATACAGCAGACGGTATCACACAAGACAGGATTAGATACAGCAGACAGTATCACACAGGACAGGATTAGATACAGCAGACAGTATCACACAGGACAGGATTAGATACAGCTGAAGATATCACACAGGACAGGATTAGATACAGAAGGTATCACACAGGACAGGATTAGATACAGCAGACAGTATCACATAGGATATGATTAGATACAGCAGAAGGTATCACACAGGACAGGATTAGATACAGCAGTCAGTATCACACAGGACAGGATTAGATACAACAGAAGGTATCACACAGGAGAGGATCAGATACAGCAGATGGTACCACACAGGACAGGACTAGATACAGCTCAGCAGAGTGTATCACACAGGATAGGATTAGATACACAGCTCAGTAGACAGTATCACACAGGAGAGGATTAGATACACAGCTCAGCAGACAGTATCACACAGGATAGGATTAGATACACAGCTCAGCAGACAGTATCACACAGGAGAGGATTAGATACACAGCTCAGCAGACAGTATCACACAGGAGAGGATTAGATGCACGGCTCAGCAGACAGTATCACACAGGAGAGGATTAGATACACAGCTCAGCAGACAGCATCACACAGGAGAGGATGAGATACACAGCTCAGCAGACAGTATCACACAGGATAGGATTAGATACACAGCTCAGCAGACAGTATCACACAGGAGAGGATTAGATACACGGCTCAGCAGACAGTATCACACAGGAGAGGATTAGATACACGGCTCAGCAGACAGTATCACACAGGAGAGGATTAGATACACGGCTCAGCAGACAGTATCACACAGAAGAGGATTAGATACACAGCTCAGCAGACAGTATCACACAGGATAGGATTAGATACACAGCTCAGCAGACAGTATCACACAGGAGAGGATTAGATACACGGCTCAGCAGACAGTATCACACAGGATCAGATACAGCAGTGTAGCACAGGCTCCGCGGTCTTGTGCACTTCTCGCCCTGTCGCCCGCTCTCCTGTATATTTGCAGGGTCACTCAGGGCATCTTTTGGTGCGTTTTTGAGGTCACTTGATGCCCCCATACACATGCACTTCCTTCTCCCAGCACTCTCTGAGATTTCTATGTTGCTGTCCGCACTGGGCGTCTTTTTTGGCTTCATCTTGGCTGCGTATTTCCCGTGTTTTTGAGCTCGTCCAGTCATTAGATTTGACTTAAAAAATGCATTGGGCAAAAACACAAAAAAACGAATGCGTTTTTGATTCCTTTTTGCCGCGGGTGCGTTTGTTGTGCTTTTTTGGGGTCAAAAATACTGCATCTTTGTGGTAAAAAAAAGATGCACTGTGTGAGCATACCCCAAGATGCACTGTGTGAGCATACCCCAAGATGCATTGTGTGAGCATACCCCAAGATGTATTGTGTGAGCATACCCCAAGATGCATTGTGTGAGCATACCCCAATAATGTGTCCAGGAATTTATCCGGAGGAAACGGCATCAAAGGACTAAAGCCATGCTCACACCGTGCATCTTACTGATGTCAGCCGAAAACACTGAGATCATTGGGTTTGACTGAAGGTCTATATGTGTGGGGGGCGCCTGCCAACTCATGTGGGGGGATGCTGGCCAACTGATGGTCTGTGTGTGTGGGGGGGCGCTGGACGAATGATGGTCTGTGTGTGGGGGGCGCTGGACGAATGATGGTCTGTGTGTGTGGGGGGCACTGGACGAATGATGGTCTGTGTGTGTGGGGGGCACTGGACGAATGATGGTCTGTGTGTGTGGGGGGCGCTGGACGAATGATGGTCTGTGTGTGGGGGGCGCTGGACGAATGATGGTCTGTGTGTGGGGGGCGCTGGACGAATGATGGTCTGTGTGTGGGGGGCGCTGGCCGAATGATGGTCTGTGTGTGTGTGGGGGGCGCTGGCCGAATGATGGTCTGTGTGTGGGGGTAGCTGGACGAATGATGGTCTGTGTGTGTGGGGGGCGCTGGCCGAATGATGGTCTGTGTGTGTGGGGGGCGCTGGACGAATGATGGTCTGTGTGTGTGTGGGGGGCGCTGGACGAATGATGGTCTGTGTGTGTGGGGGGCACTGGACGAATGATGGTCTGTGTGTGTGGGGGGCACTGGACGAATGATGGTCTGTGTGTGTGGGGGGCGCTGGACGAATGATGGTCTGTGTGTGGGGGGCGCTGGACGAATGATGGTCTGTGTGTGGGGGGCGCTGGACGAATGATGGTCTGTGTGTGGGGGGCGCTGGACGAATGATGGTCTGTGTGTGGGGGGCGCTGGACGAATGATGGTCTGTGTGTGGGGGGCGCTGGACGAATGATGGTCTGTGTGTGGGGGGGCGCTGGCCGAATGATGGTCTGTGTGTGTGTGGGGGGCGCTGGCCGAATGATGGTCTGTGTGTGGGGGTAGCTGGACGAATGATGGTCTGTGTGTGTGGGGGTAGCTGGACGAATGATGGTCTGTGTGTGTGGGGGGCGCTGGACGAATGATGGTCTGTGTGTGTGTGGGGGGCGCTGGACGAATGATGGTCTGTGTGTGTGGGTGGCACTGGACGAATGATGGTCTGTGTGTGTGTGGGGGGCGCTGGAGGAATGATGGTCTGTGTGTGTGGGTGGCACTGGACGAATGATGGTCTGTGTGTGGAGGGCGCTAGACGAATGATCGTGTGTATGTGTGGGGGGCTCCGGCCAACTGATGGTCTGTATGTGTGGGGGGTGCTGGCCGACTGATGGTCTGTGTGTGGGGGAGTGCTGGCCGACTGATGGTCTCTGTGTGGGGGAGTGCTGGCCGACTGATGGTCTGTGTGTGGGGGGTGCTGGCCAACTGATTGTCTGTGTGTGGGGGGTGCTGGCCAACTGATGGTCTGTGTGTGGGGGGTGCTGGCCAACTGATGGTCTGTGTATGGGGGGCGGTGCTGGCCAACTGATGGTCTGTGTGTGGGGGAGTGCTGGCCGACTGATGGTCTCTGTGTGGGGGAGTGCTGGCTGACTGATGGTCTGTGTGTGGGGGAGTGCTGGCCGACTGATGGTCTCTGTGTGGGGGAGTGCTGGCTGACTGATGGTCTGTGTGTGGGGGGTGCTGGCCAACTGATTGTCTGTGTGTGGGGGGTGCTGGCCAACTGATGGTCTGTGTGTGGGGGGTGCTGGCCAACTGATGGTCTGTGTATGGGGGGCGGTGCTGGCCAACTGATGGTCTGTGTGTGGGGGAGTGCTGGCCGACTGATGGTCTGTATGTGTGGGGGGTGCTGGCCGACTGATGGTCTATATGTGTGGGGGATGCCGGCCGACTGATTGTCTGTGTGTGTGGGGGGTGCTGGCTGAATAATGGTCTGTATGTGTGGGGGGCACCGGCTGACTGATGGTCTATATATGTGTGGGGGGCACCGGCCGAGTGATAGTCTGTGTCTGGGGGGGGTGCTGGCCGAGTGATGGTCTGTGTGTGAGGGGTGCAAGCTGACTGATGGTCTGTGTGTGGGGGGTGACAGCTGACTGATGGTCTGTGTGTGGGGGGTGTCAGCTGACTGATGGTCTGTGTGTGGGGGGTGTCAGCTGACTGATGGTCTGTGTGTGGGGGGTGTCAGCTGACTGATGGTCTGTGTGTAGGGGGGTGTCAGCTGACTGATGGTCTGTGTGTGGGGGGTGTCAGCTGACTGATGGTCTGTGTGTGTGGGGGGGAGGGGGGTGTCAGCTGACTGATGGTCTGTGTGTGGGGGGTGTCAGCTGACTGATGGTCTGTGTGTGTGGGGGGGAGGGGGGTGTCAGCTGACTGATGGTCTGTGTGTGGGGGGTGTCAGCTGACTGATGGTCTGTGTGTGGGGGGTGTCGGCTGACTGATGGTCTGTGTGTGGGGGGTGTCGGCTGACTGATGGTCTGTGTGTGGGGGGTGTCGGCTGACTGATGGTCTGTGTGTGGGGGTGTCGGCTGACTGATGGTCTGCGTGTGGGGGTGTCGGCTGACTGATGGTCTGTGTGTGGGGGTGTCAGCTGACTGATGGTCTGTGTGTGGGGGGGCTGGACGAATGATGGTCTGTGTGTGTGGGGGGTGCTGGACGAATGATGGTCTGTGTGTGTGGGTGGCACTGGACGCATGATGGTCTGTGTGTGGAGGGCGCTGGACGAATGATGGTGTGTATGTGTGGGGGGCTCCGGCCAACTGATGGTCTGTATGTGTGGGGGGTGCTGGCCGACTGATGGTCTGTGTGTGGGGGGTGCTGGCCAACTGATGGTCTGTATGGGGGGCGGTGCTGGCCAACTGATGGTCTGTGTGTGGGGGGGTGTCAGTTGACTGATGGTCTGTGTGTGGGGGGGTGTCAGCTGACTGATGGTCTGTGTGTGGGGGGTGTCAGCTGACTGATGGTCTGTGTGGGGGGGTGTCGGCTGACTGATGGTCTGTGTGTGGGGGGGTGTCAGCTGACTGATGGTCTGTGTGTGGGGGGGTGTCAGCTGACTGATGGTCTGTGTGTGGGGGGTGTCAGCTGACTGATGGTCTGTGTGTGGGGGGGTGTCAGCTGACTGATGGTCTGTGTGTGGGGGGTGTCAGCTGACTGATGGTCTGTGTGTGGGGGGTGTCAGCTGACTGATGGTCTGTGTGTGGGGGGTGTCGGCTGACTGATGGTCTGTGTGTGGGGGGTGTCGGCTGACTGATGGCTGTGTGTGGGGGGTGTCGGCTGACTGATGGTCTGTGTGTGGGGGATGTCAGCTGACTGATGGTCTGTGTGTGGGGGTGTCGGCTGACTGATGGTCTGTGTGTGAGGGGTGTCAGCTGACTGATGGTCTGTGTGTGGGGGGTGTCGGCTGACTGATGGTCTGTGTGTGGGGGGTGTCGGCTGACTGATGGTCTGTGTGTGGGGGGTGTCGGCTGACTGATGGTCTGTGTGTGGGGGGTGTCGGCTGACTGATGGTCTGTGTGTGGGGGTGTCAGCTGACTGATGGTCTGTGTGTGGGGGGTGTCGGCTGACTGATGGTCTGTGTGTGGGGGGTGTCGGCTGACTGATGGTCTGTGTGTGGGGGGTGTCGGCTGACTGATGGTCTGTGTGTGGGGGTGTCGGCTGACTGATGGTCTGTGTGTGGGGGATGTCGGCTGACTTATGGTCTGTGTGTGGGGGTGTCGGCTGACTGATGGTCTGTGTGTGGGGGTGTCGGCTGACTGATGGTCTGTGTGTGGGGGGTGTCGGCTGACTGATGGTCTGTGTGTGGGGGGTGTCGGCTGACTGATGGTCTGTGTGTGGGGGTGTCGGCTGACTGATGGTCTGTGTGTGGGGGTGTCAGCTGACTGATGGTCTGTGTGTGGGGGTGTCGGCTGACTGATGGTCTGTGTGTGGGGGGTGTCGGCTGACTGATGGTCTGTGTGTGGGGGTGTCGGCTGACTGATGGTCTGTGTGTGGGGGGTGTCGGCTGACTGATGGTCTGTGTGTGGGGGGTGTCGGCTGACTGATGGTCTGTGTGTGGGGGGTGTCATCTGACTGATGGTCTGTGTGTGGGGGGTGTCGGCTGACTGATGGTCTGTGTGTGGGGGGTGTCGGCTGACTGATGGTCTGTGTGTGGGGGGTGTCGGCTGACTGATGGTCTGTGTGTGGGGGTGTCGGCTGACTGATGGTCTGTGTGTGGGGGGTGTCGGCTGACTGATGGTCTGTGTGTGGGGGGTGTCGGCTGACTGATGGTCTGTGTGTGGGGGGTGTCATCTGACTGATGGTCTGTGTGTGGGGGGTGTCGGCTGACTGATGGTCTGTGTGTGGGGGGTGTCGGCTGACTGATGGTCTGTGTGTGGGGGGTGTCGGCTGACTGATGGTCTGTGTGTGGGGGTGTCGGCTGACTGATGGTCTGTGTGTCGGGGTGTCAGCTGACTGATGGTCTGTGTGTGGGGGGTGTCGGCTGACTGATGGTCTGTGTGTCGGGGTGTCAGCTGACTGATGGTCTGTGTGTGGGGGGTGTCGGCTGACTGATGGTCTGTGTGTGGGGGTGTCGGCTGACTGATGGTCTGTGTGTGGGGGTGTCAGCTGACTGATGGTCTGTGTGTGGGGGGTGTCGGCTGACTGATGGTCTGTGTGTGGGGGGTGTCGGCTGACTGATGGTCTGTGTGTGGGGGGTGTCGGCTGACTGATGGTCTGTGTGTGGGGGTGTCGGCTGACTGATGGTCTGTGTGTGGGGGTGTCGGCTGACTGATGGTCTGTGTGTCGGGGTGTCGGCTGACTGATGGTCTGTGTGTCGGGGTGTCAGCTGACTGATGGTCTGTGTGTGGGGGGTGTCGGCTGACTGATGGTCTGTGTGTGGGGGTGTCGGCTGACTGATGGTCTGTGTGTGGGGGTGTCAGCTGACTGATGGTCTGTGTGTGGGGGGTGTCAGCTGACTGATGGTCTGTGTGTGGGGGTGTCGGCTGACTGATGGTCTGTGTGTGGGGGGTGTCGGCTGACTGATGGTCTGTGTGTGGGGGGTGTCAGCTGACTGATGGTCTGTGTGTGGGGGGTGTCGGCTGACTGATGGTCTGTGTGTGGGGGGTGTCGGCTGACTGATGGTCTGTGTGTGGGGGTGTCAGCTGACTGATGGTCTGTGTGTGGGGGTGTCGGCTGACTGATGGTCTGTGTATGTGGGCAGGGCTGCGGCCGACTGATGGTTTATTACATGGAGGACACGTGGACAAGATCGTTTCCTTCCAGATTTTCATTATTTTGTCCCCAAAAGGCGAAATCTCCATCTGTGAGTGATTCTGACCCGCTCCCTCCTGACCTCTGGCGGCCATATTGAGTATTACACATGTAAAACTAAAACTACACCTCCCAGAACACCCTGCGCGCTGGCGTGACTGGGTTGCCAGGTGACAGCTACGTAGTGACGCAGAACGTGTGTTGTTGTTGTTGCGGCTGCTGGAGGCTGCTGGGAGAGGAAAGATGGCGGCTCACTGGAGCAGCGAGAACGTGGTGGTGGAATTCCGGGACTCGCAGGTCAGTGGAGGCGGGGGGCGAGCGGCAGCGTCCTGTGCGGCCCCCGGGAGCCCCAGCGGCGTGTCACGGCAGTGTGACTGGAAGAAGAGGCGGAATGACGCCAAGTCACACTGCGCATGTGCAGTACTTAGGGCTAGTCACTGGTACAGGGGCTGCAGAGAGCATGCCGGGAAAATTCCTTCAGCCGGAGAACTACAATTCCCAGCACGGCATTCTGCAGCTCTGCTCTCTGTGGAGATGAGGAAAGATGCAGAATAGGTCCCACAGCTGATGGTTTGTCACAGTGTGTCAGTGCAGTGCAAATGTATCCAGCTCTGTCATCCAGCCCAGATACAACTGTAACAAACCATCAGCTGTGAGAAGTGCGGGGCCAGGAGCAGCTCCCATCCACTGCCAGCAGTCGTCATAATGCCTGAGGTTCCCCCTGGTGTCTCTGGAAGCCCCTATGTCCTGCCAGCTCCAAAACATCCCCTCTCCTGGCGTGCCTAGGGGTGCCCCAACATCCTCTCCCCGATGTCTCCGGGCCCTTCATCCCCCCCCCCCCCCTTCGTCATCTCTTGCAGGGTCTGCACACCCCAGTGCTCATACGTGACACCCCAGTGCTCATACGTGACACCCCAGTGCTCATACGTGACACCCCAGTGCTCATACGTGACACCCCAGTGCTCATACGTGACACCCCAGTGCTCATACGTGACACCCCAGTGCTCATACGTGACACCCCAGTGCTCATACGTGACACCCCAGTGCTCATACGTGACACCCCAGTGCTCATACGTGACACCCCAGTGCTCATACGTGACACCCCAGTGCTCATACGTGACACCCCAGTGCTCATACGTGACACCCCAGTGCTCATACGTGACACCCCAGTGCTCATACGTGACACCCCAGTGCTCATACGTGACACCCCAGTGCTCATACGTGACACCCCAGTGCTCATACGTGACACCCCAGTGCTCATACGTGACACCCCAGTGCTCATACGTGACACCCCAGTGCTCATACGTGACACCCCAGTGCTCATGTTATTCCTTTTTAGGCGACGGCGATGTCTGTGGACTGTCAGGGGCAGCTCGCTGTGCTCTCCGGGTGAGTCTCTGATTAGGTTATATCCACTAATGCTGCAAGGTGAAACATCATACTGTCTGCTGAGCTGTGTATCTAATCCCACCATGAGTGATACTGTCTTCTGAGCTATGTATCAAATCCTCTCCTGTGTGATACTGTCTGCTGAGCTGTGCATCTAATCCTCTCCTGTGTGATACTGTCTGCTGAGCTGTGTATATAATCCTCTTCTGTGTGATACTGTCTGTTGAGCTGTGTATCTAATCCTCTCCTGTGTGATACTGTCGGCTGAGCTGTGTATCTAATCCTCTCCTGTGTCATACTGTCTGCTGAGCTGTGTATCAAATCCTCTCCTGTGTGATACTGTCTGCTGAGCTATGTATCTATTCCTATCCTGTGTGATACTGTCTGCTGAGCTATGTATCTATTCCTATCCTGTGTGATACTGTCTGCTGAGCCGTGTATCTAATCCTCTCCTGTGTGATACTGTCTGCTGAGCCGTGTATCTAATCCTCTCCTGTGTGATACTGTCTGCTGAGCCGTGTATCTAATCCTCTCCTGTGTGATACTGTCTGCTGAGCTGTGCATCTAATCCTCTCCTGTGTGATACTGTCTGCTGAGCCGTGTATCTAATCCTATCCTGTGTGATACTGTCTGCTGAGCCGTGTATCTAATCCTATCCTGTGTGATACTGTCTGCTGAGCCGTGCATTTAATCCTATCCTGTGTGATACTGTCTGCTGAGCCATGTATCTAATCCTATCCTGTGTGATACTGTCTGCTGAGCCATGTATCTAATCCTCTCCTGTGTGATACTGTCTGCTGAATCGTGTATCTAATCCTCTCCTGTGTGATACTGTCTGCTGAGCTGTTTCTAATCCTATCCTGTGTGATACTGTCTGCTGAGCTGTGTATCTAATCCCCACCTGTGTGATACTGTCTGCTGAGCCGTGTATCTAATCCCCACCTGTGTGATACTGTCTGCTGAGCCGTGTATCTAATCCCCACCTGTGTGATACTGTCTGCTGAGCCGTGTATCTAATCCCCACCTGTGTGATACTGTCTGCTGAGCTGTGTATCTAACCCTCTCCTGTGTGATACTGTCTGCTGAGCTGTTTCTAATCCTATCCTGTGTGATACTGTCTGCTGAGCCGTGTATCTAATCCTCTCCTGTGTCATACTGTCTGCTGAGCTGTGTATCTAATCCTCTCCTGTGTGATACTGTCTGCTGAGCTGTGTATCTAATCCTATCCTGTGTTATACTGTCTGCTGAGTTGTGTATCTAATCCTATTCTGCGCTGACTGTGCAAGCCGGTTTCTCGCTCCGTCCCCGCGGCCGATGCTGACTGTGCAGCCGATTCCTCGCTCCGTTCTGCGGCCGGCGCTGACTGTGCAGCCGATTCCTCGCTCCGTTCTGCGGCCGGCGCTGACTGTTGTGCAGCCAATTCCTCGCTCCGTCCCCGCGGCCGGCGCTGACTGTTGTGCAGCCGATTCCTCGCTCCGTCCCCGCGGCCGGCGCTGACTGTTGTGCAGCCGATTCCTCGCTCCGTCCCCGCGGCCGGCGCTGACTGTTGTGCAGCCGATTCCTCGCTCCGTCCCTGCGGCCGGCGCTGACTGTTGTGCAGCCGATTGCTCGCTCCGTCCTCGCGGCCGGCGCTGACTGTGCAGCCGATTCCTCGCTCCGTCCCTGCGGCCGGCGCTGACTGTTGTGCAGCCGATTCCTCGCTCCGTCCCTGCGGCCGGCGCTGACTGTTGTGCAGCCGGTTTCTCGCTCCGTCCCTGCGGCCGGCGCTGACTGTTGTGCAGCCGGTTTCTCGCTCCGTTCTGCGGCCGGCGCTGACTGTTGTGCAGCCGGTTTCTCGCTCCGTCCCTGCGGCCGGCGCTGACTGTTTTGCAGCCGATTCCTCGCTCCGTCCCTGCGGCCGGCGCTGAATGTTGTGCAGCCGATTCCTCGCTCCGTCCCTGCGGCCGGCGCTGAATGTTGTGCAGCCGATTCCTCGCTCCGTCCCTGCGGCCGGCGCTGAATGTTGTGCAGCCGATTCCTCGCTCCGTCCCTGCGGCCGGCGCTGAATGTTGTGCAGCCGATTCCTCGCTCCGTCCCTGCGGCCGGCGCTGACTGTTGTGCAGCCGGTTTCTCGCTCCGTTCTGCGGCCGGCGCTGACTGTTGTGCAGCCGATTCCTCGCTCCGTCCCTGCGGCCGGCGCTGACTGTTGTGCAGCCGATTGCTCGCGCCGTCCTCGCGGCCGGCGCTGACTGTGCAGCCGATTCCTCGCTCCGTCCCTGCGGCCGGCGCTGACTGTTGTGCAGCCGATTCCTCGCTCCGTCCCTGCGGCCGGCGCTGACTGTTGTGCAGCCGATTCCTCGCTCCGTCCCCGCGGCCGGCGCTGACTGTGCAGCCGATTCCTCGCTCCGTTCTGCGGCCGGCGCTGACTGTGCAGCCGATTCCTCGCTCCGTCCCTGCGGCCGGCGCTGACTGTTGTGCAGCCGATTCCTAGCTCCGTCCCTGCGGCCGGCGCTGACTGTGCAGCCGATTCCTCGCTCCGTCCCTGCGGCCGGCGTTGACTGTTGTGCAGCCGATTCCTCGCTCCGTCCCTGCGGCCGGCGCTGACTGTTGTGCAGCCGATTCCTCGCTCCGTCCCTGCGGCCGGCGCTGACTGTTGTGCAGCCGGTTTCTCGCTCCGTCCCTGCGGCCGGCGCTGACTGTTGTGCAGCCGGTTTCTCGCTCCGTTCTGCGGCCGGCGCTGACTGTTGTGCAGCCGGTTTCTCGCTCCGTCCCTGCGGCCGGCGCTGACTGTTGTGCAGCCGATTCCTCGCTCCGTCCCTGCGGCCGGCGCTGAATGTTGTGCAGCCGATTCCTCGCTCCGTCCCTGCGGCCGGCGCTGAATGTTGTGCAGCCGATTCCTCGCTCCGTCCCTGCGGCCGGCGCTGAATGTTGTGCAGCCGATTCCTCGCTCCGTCCCTGCGGCCGGCGCTGAATGTTGTGCAGCCGATTCCTCGCTCCGTCCCTGCGGCCGGCGCTGACTGTTGTGCAGCCGGTTTCTCGCTCCGTTCTGCGGCCGGCGCTGACTGTTGTGCAGCCGATTCCTCGCTCCGTCCCTGCGGCCGGCGCTGACTGTTGTGCAGCCGGTTTCTCGCTCCGTCCCTGCGGCCGGCGCTGACTGTTGTGCAGCCGATTCCTCGCTCCGTCCCTGCGGCCGGCGCTGACTGTTGTGCAGTTGGTTTCTCGCTCTGTCCCTGAGAAACCGGCTATTCTGGATGATGTCACTTCTCACCGATCTTTTTCAGCCGCCGTTTCCTGTATATTGTCAACTTGGAGACCCCCAACGAGGGCCCCAGAAAAATCTCCCGGCAAAGCAAGTGGGACATCGGCACGGTGCAGTGGAATCCACACGACGGCTACGCTCACTTTTTTGCAGCCTCTGTAAGTTTTCTTCTCCACGTGCGGCAGAACTGGGATCATTATTATCCATAGTTACGGCTTATGGGAGGTCTTCCTCGTCCGGGGGTCTGACCTCGTTGGGGGGGCTCCTGAACAGTTTTGCATTAGTAAATGCGAACTCCTAATAAACCCATTGAATATTTATCCCTGTGTCTGTTGTTGGGTCTGTTTGCGGTGGAGATGGGGCGAGCCCGAGCCCTTTTTTTTTTTTTTTTCTCTCCCCATTTTTTGCTGCCAGCGATGACCTGTTCTTTGCCGTCTGCTTCTTTCTTCCAGAGTAACCAGCGGGTCGACCTGTACCAGTGGAGGGACGGGAGCGGGGACATCGCCACCTCCCTGCAGGGTCACACGCGGGTGATCAGGTGGGTTGTATGATATAAAACACCACAAGACCCCCCCCCCCCCCCCTCTCTGCTCACAGGGTAACCATCTTTTTTTTTTTGTTTTGTTATTTTCTGTGCAGCGACTTGGACTGGTCAATGTATGAGCCGGACATGCTGGTCACCAGCTCTATAGACACCTACATTTACATCTGGGATATCAAGTAAGCACCCATGAGAAACCCTATATACAGATCTGTGATCTGCCCTCCCTGAACACCCGGATGCTTCCCCCCCCCCCCCCCTCTCCACAGTCTGATCTGCCATGTACAGTCCTGTGATCTGAACACCCGGATGCTTTCCCCCCCCCCCCCCGTCTCCACAGTCTGATCTGCCATGTACAGTCCTGTGATCTGCCCTCCCTGAACACCCGGATGCTTTCCCCCCTCTCCACAGTCTGATCTGCCATGTACAGTCCTGTGATCTGTACACCCGGATGCTTTCCCCCCCCCTCTCCACAGTCTGATCTGCCATGTACAGTCCTGTGATCTGTACACCCGGATGCTTTCCCCCCCCCCCCCGTCTCCACAGTCTGATCTGCCATGTACAGTCCTGTGATCTGCCCTCCCTGAACACCCGGATGCTTTCCCCCTCTCCACAGTCTGATCTGCCATGTGCAGCCCTGTGATAAAGATTAAACACAATTTGCCTGTTCCTATAAGGCATCCCCAGCTCGCCCCCTTACCTTTAGTTTATTAGCCCCCCTTCAGCCCTCGGCGGTAATCCCTGTAGTAGCTTTCTCCCGCTGCCTCTGGACTACATTTCCCATCAGGCTGAGCTGTAACTACCCCACAGTTCACACACGCCCGCCCTCATTGGTCGCCCGCTCCTTTTACAAAGCACCATCCTGAGACTCTTATACAGTCTCAAGATGGATAAATCGCTTGTCTCAAGGTTCCTGTCACGTCTCAGTGTGCGCTGTCCTGACACTCGCCTTCATTCAATGGTTTTACCTGTCCTGACCCCGGCGGGCTCAGGGTAATGCGGGGGAGCAATGACGAGGATACGTAGTCATGGATTATAAGCTACCCCTGTCCTTCTAGCCAAAGTCACAGCTGATAAGATGTCATGTTCTGTGTGGAGCCGGGAGTCTGCGCTCTCCCTCCCGGAGCACATCACAGGTCACTGTAAACTTGCAGAACCGCGAAGGCCACGCCCCCCATGACATCACAGATCAAAGCACAGACCGGAAGTCTCTCTACTCTGTGCTTTGATGGACTGTAATAATCTGTGTCTGGAAAACCCCTCTAAGTTTTGTTTGGTTTTTACTCTTCCTTCAGAGACACAAGAAAACCAACAGTCTCCCTGTCCGCTGTAGGTGGGTATTATATCATTGTGTGTTATGTCTTGTGTAACCGGATAACACATGGCCCTTATGTATATCAGCACTGGAGCGTTATAAGAGGGGCTGATATCAGTCACATATGTAATGTCTGGGGTTATATCAGCACTGGAGCGTTATAAGAGGGGCTGATATCAGTCACATATGTAATGTCTGTAGGATATATCAGTACTGGAGCATTATAAGAGGGGCTGATATCAGTCACATATGTAATGTCTGGAGGATATATCAGCACTGGAGCGTTATAAGAGGGGCTGATATCAGTCACATATGTAATGTCTGTAGGATATATCAGTACTGGAGCATTATAAGAGGGGCTGATATCAGTCACATATGTAATGTCTGGAGGTTATATCAGCACTGGAGCGTTATAAGAGGAGCTGATATCAGTCACATATGTAATGTCTGGAGGTTATATCAGCACTGGAGCATTATAAGAGGGGCTGATATCAGTCACATATGTAATGTCTGGGGTATATCAGCACTGGAGCATTATAAGAGGGGCTGATATCAGTCACATATGTAATGTCTGGAGGTTATATCAGCACTGGAGCGTTATAAGAGGAGCTGATATCAGTCACATATGTAATGTCTGGGGTTATATCAGCACTGGAGTGTTATAAGAGGGGCTGATATCAGTCACATATGTAATGTCTGGGGTTATATCAGTACTGGAGCGTTACAAGAGGGACTGATATCAGTCACATATGTAATGTCTGGGGTTATATCAGCACTGGAGCGTTATATGAGGGGCTGATATCAGTCACATATGTAATGTCTGGGGTTATATCAGTACTGGAGCGTTATAAGAGGGGCTGATATCAGTCACATATGTAATGTCTGGAGGATATATCAGTACTGGAGCATTATAAGAGGGGCTGATATCAGTCACATATGTAATGTCTGGAGGGTATATCAGTACTGGAGCATTATAAGAGGGGCTGATATCAGTCACATATGTAATGTCTGGAGGTTATATCAGCACTGGAGCATTATAAGAGGGGCTGATATCAGTCACATATGTAATGTCTGGAGGGTATATCCGCACTGGAGCGTTATAAGAGGGGCTGATATCAGTCACATATGTAATGTCTGGGGTTATATCAGCACTGGAGCATTATAAGAGGGGCTGATATCAGTCACATATGTAATGTCTGGGGTTATATCAGCACTGAAGCATTATAAGAGGGGCTGATATCAGTCACATATGTAATGTCTGGAGGATATATCAGTACTGGAGCATTATAAGAGGGGCTGATATCAGTCACATATGTAATGTCTGGGGTTATATCAGCACTGAAGCATTATAAGAGGGGCTGATATCAGTCACATATGTAATGTCTGGAGGATATATCAGCACTGGAGCGTTATATGAGGGGCTGATATCAGTCGCATATGTAATGTCTGAGGTTATAAGAGGGGCTGATATCAGTCACATATGTAATGTCTGGGGTTATATCAGCACTGGAGCATTATAAGAGGGGCTGATATCAGTCACATATGTAATGTCTGGGGTTATATCAGCACTGGAGCATTATAAGAGGGGCTGATATCAGTCACATATGTAATGTCTGGAGGGTATATCCGCACTGGAGCGTTATAAGAGGGGCTGATATCAGTCACATATGTAATGTCTGGAGGGTATATCAGCACTGGAGCGTTATAAGAGGGGCTGATATCAGTCACATATGTAATGTCTGGGGTTATATCAGCACTGAAGCATTATAAGAGGGGCTGATATCAGTCACATATGTAATGTCTGGAGGATATATCAGCACTGGAGCGTTATATGAGGGGCTGATATCAGTCACATATGTAATGTCTGGAGGATATATCGGCACTGGAGCGTTATAAGAGGGGCTGATATCAGTCACATATGTAATGTCTGGAGGGTATATCCGCACTGGAGCATTATAAGAGGGGCTGATATCAGTCACATATGTAATGTCTGGAGGATATATCAGCACTGGAGCGTTATAAGAGGGGCTGATATCAGTCACATATGTAATGTCTGGGGTTATATCAGCACTGGAGCATTAGAAGAGGGGCTGATATCAGTCACATATGTAATGTCTGGAGGGTATATCCGCACTGGAGCATTATAAGAGGGGCTGATATCAGTCACATATGTAATGTCTGGAGGGTATATCAGTACTGGAGCATTATAATAGGGGCTGATATCAGTCACATATGTAATCTCTGGGGTTATATCAGCACTGGAGCATTATAATAGGGGCTGATATCAGTCACATATGTAATGTCTGGAGGATATATCAGTACTGGAGCATTATAAGAGGGGCTGATATCAGTCACATATGTAATGTCTGGGGTTATATCAGCACTGGAGCATTATAAGAGGGGCTGATATCAGTCACATATGTAATGTCTGGGGTTATATCAGCACTGGAGCATTATAAGAGGGGCTGATATCAGTCACATATGTAATGTCTGGGGTATATCAGCACTGGAGCGTTATATGAGGGGCTGATATCAGTCACATGTAATGTCTGGGGTTATATCAGCACTGGAGCATTATAAGAGGGGCTGATATCAGTCACATATGTAATGTCTGGGGTTATATCAGCACTGGAGCGTTATAAGAGGGGCTGATATCAGTCACATATGTAATGTCTCTTGGAGGATGCTGAGAGGTGACATAGAGCAGTGATTTCTTTTTCGCTCCTAATTGGGAGACCCAGACAATTGGGTGTATAGCTACTGCCTCCGGAGGCCGCACAAAGTACTACACTTAAAAGTGTAAGGCCCCTCCCCTTCTGGCTGTACACCCCCCCGTGGGAGCACGGTTCCCTCAGTTTTTGCTTTGTGCGAAGGAGGTCAGACATCCACGCATAGCTCCACTGTTTAGTCAGCAGCAGCTGCTGACTATGTCGGATGGAAGAAAAGAGGACCCATACAAGGGTCCCCAGCATGCTCCCTTCTCACCCCACTTTCTGTCGGCGGTGCTTGTTAAGGTTGAGGTACCCATTGCGGGTACGGAGGCTGGAGCCCACATGCTGATTCCTTCCCCATCCCCATTAGGGCTCTGGGCGAAGTGGGATTTTACCGGTCTCCAGGCACTGAGACCGTGCTCCATCCACAGCCCCTGGAGAAGCCGCTGGATATGGAGCTGAGTATCGTCAGGGACATGGCCCTGCTCCGTCAAGGTACTCTGTGTCCCCGTGCATACGCGCGCACACCGCAGCATTGCTGGGTGTGTTAGTGCGCCGGGGACAACAGCGCTGCTGCGCTTGTGCCATTTCCTCACTTCAGCTTAGCTGAGTGGGTAGACTCAGGGAGAACGGTCGCGCCGGCCGCTGGGACTGCGACGCGGCTGGGACTTGTGGTGCGCCGGGGACTTCCGCGCTGGCCGTGCATATATCACGGCCGCGCTTATTACTACAGTCCCCGGCTTTTGCGGCCTAGTTCGTTCGTTCCCGCCTCCGCACCTGCCAGTCAGGAGGAGGGCGGGACGCTGTACAGAGCATCAGCGCTGAGGGCTGGAGTCTGTTTTACATACTCCAGCCCTCACACCAGGCACAGTAGGACGCAGTTTCCCGCTCTTTGTTTGTGGCACGCCCACGGTCCGCCCCTCTTCACAGAACGCCGGCAGCCATTCCTGCCTGCACGCTGAGCTGCAGAGGGGAGACGGGGAGACCCAGACACGGGATTCTACGGCCTCATACCCGCTGTTCAGCGGGCGGTAAGCAGCCTCAAGGGCTCACCCCCACTTGTGCCGTTTGTATACTGAGTATTTTGTGTTTGCAAATACTTTGTACTGTACGGTCGCTGGTGATTCTCGGCTATATACCCTCCTAGATTACAAGGAGGCAACAGCATGTCGTCCGCAAAACGCAAGGGTGCCAAGGCACAGACATTATATGCTGCCTGTACCGCATGTGGGGCTGCTCTACCGGCAGGTTCCACTGACCCCCATTGTGTGCAGTGCTCGGCCCCTGTGCAACTTGCACAGCCGGGGCCTCTGCTGGACGTGACCCAGGGTGTACCACCTGTGAATGCTGTCCAGGTGACAGGAACGGAGTTTGCAGCTTTTGCTGACAGATTGTCTATGACCATGTCAAAGATTCTTGAAACATTGCAGTCTAGACCAGTAACTCAGACCATGGACACTGTGGCATCATTGCTCCCTGGTCCTCCTCAGCTGGAACACTTCCGGGCTCCGGGGGTGTCACATGCACCCCAGGGTGACGATTCTGACTCAGACAACAGTCCCAGACAACCTAAGCGGGCTCGTTATGAGGGGCCCTCAACTTCGTCTCACTGGTCAGGATCCCAGCGGGACGAATCTATGGGTGATGAGGCGGATGTAACTGATCAAGATTCTGATCCTGGGACCGCTCTCAATCTGGATACACCGGATGGTGACGCCATAGTGAATGATCTTATAGCGTCCATCAATAGGATGTTAGATATTTCCCCGCCAGCTCCTCCTGTGGAGGAGGCAGCTTCACAGCAGGAGAAATTCCATTTCAGATATCCCAAGCGTAAATTAAGCACTTTTCTGGACCACTCTGACTTTAGAGACGCAATCCAGAAACACCACGCTTATCCTGAGAAGCGGTTTTCTAAACGGCTTAAAGATACACGCTATCCTTTTCCCCCTGACGTGGTCAAGGGTTGGACCCAGTGTCCCAAGGTGGACCCTCCAATCTCCAGGCTTGCAGCCAGATCTTTAGTTGCAGTAGAAGATGGGGCGGCACTTAAAGATGCCACTGACAGGCAGATGGAGCTCTGGCTGAAATCCATCTATGAAGCTATTGGAGCGTCGTTGGCGCCAGCTTTTGCAGCCGTATGGGCACTCCAAGCTATTTCAGCTGGGCTTATACAAGTCGACTCGGTCACACGTACATCTGCCCCGCAGGTGGCACCATTGACCTCTCAAATGTCTGCATTCGCGTCTTACGCGATTAATGCTGTCCTGGACTCTACGAGCCGTACGGCGGTGGCGTCAGCCAACTCCGTGGTTTTGCGCAGAGCCCTGTGGTTGAGAGAATGGAAGGCAGATTCTGCTTCCAAGAAGTGCTTAACCAGTTTGCCTTTTTCTCGTGACCGATTGTTTGGGGAGCGTTTGGATGAAATCATTAAACACTCCAAGGGTAAGGACTCATCCTTACCTCAACACAGACAAAACAAGCCCCAACAAAGGAGGGGTCAGTCTGGTTTTCGGTCCTTTCGAGGCTCAGGCAGGTCCCAATTCTCCTCGTCCAAAAGGACTCAAAAGGATCAGAGAGGCTCAGATTCTTGGCGGACTCAGTCACGCCCAAAAAGGACAGCAGGAAGAACCGTTACCAAGACGGCTTCCTCATGACTTTCAGCCTCCTCTCTCCGCATCCTCGGTCGGTGGCAGGCTCTCCCGCTTTGGCGACATTTGGCTGTCACAGGTCAAAGACCGTTGGGTGAGGGACATTCTGTCTCACGGGTACAGGATAGAGTTCAGCTCTCGTCCTCCAACTCGTTTCTTCAGAACTTCCCCACCGCCCGACCGAGCCGATGCTCTGCTGCAGGCGGTGGCCGCTCTAAAGGCGGAAGGAGTGGTGACTTCCGTTCCTCTTCAGGAACAAGGTCACGGTTTTTACTCCAATCTGTTTGTGGTGCCAAAGAAGGACGGGTCCTTTCGGCCCGTCCTGGATCTAAAGTTGCTCAACAAACACGTAAAAACCAGGAGGTTCCGGATGGAATCTCTACGCTCCGTCATAGCCTCAATGTCTCAAGGAGATTTCTTAGCATCAATAGACATCAAGGATGCTTATCTTCACGTGCCGATTGCGCCAGAGCATCAGCGTTTTCTACGCTTCGTTATAGAAAGCGAACACCTGCAGTTCGTAGCGTTACCTTTCGGGCTGGCAACAGCCCCTCGGGTCTTCACCAAGGTCATGGCAGCAGTAGTAGCTGTCCTGCACTCGCAGGGTCACTCCGTGATCCCGTATTTGGACGATCTACTTATAAAGGCACCCTCTCAAGAGGCATGCCAACACAGCCTGAACGTGGCACTGAAGACTCTCCAGAGTTTCGGGTGGATTATCAACTTTTCAAAGTCAAATCTAACCCCGACCCAATCACTAACATATCTTGGCATGGAGTTTCATACTCTCTCAGCGATAGTGAAGCTTCCACTGGACAAGCAGTGCTCTCTGCAGACAGGGGTGCAATCTCTCCTGCAGAACCAGTCCCACTCCTTGAGGCGCCTCATGCATTTCCTAGGGAAGATGGTGGCAGCAATGGAAGCAGTCCCTTTCGCGCAGTTTCATCTGCGCCCTCTACAATGGGACATTCTCCGCCAATGGGACGGGAAGTCGACGTCCCTCGACAGGGATGTCTCCCTCTCTCAGGCAGCCAAGGACTCTCTCCGATGGTGGCTTCTTCCCACCTCATTGTCAAAAGGAAAGTCGTTCCTACCCCCATCCTGGGCGGTGGTCACGACAGATGCGAGCCTATCAGGGTGGGGAGCAGTGTTTCTTCACCACAGGGCTCAGGGTACGTGGACTCAGAGAGAGTCCACCCTTCAGATCAATGTTCTGGAAATCAGAGCAGTCTATCTTGCTCTGCGAGCCTTCCAACAGTGGCTGGAGGGCAAGCAGATCCGGATTCAGTCGGACAATTCCACAGCGGTGGCGTACATCAACCACCAAGGGGGAACACGCAGTCGGCAAGCCTTTCAAGACGTCCGGCGGATTCTGACGTGGGTGGAAAACACAGCATCCACCATATCCGCAGTTCACATCCCAGGCGTGGAAAACTGGGAAGCAGACTTTCTCAGTCGCCAGGGCATGGACGCAGGGGAATGGTCCCTTCACCCGGACGTGTTTCAGGAGATCTGTCGCCGCTGGGGGATGCCGGACGTCGACCTGATGGCGTCACGGCACAACAACAAGGTCCCGGTTTTCATGGCACGGTCTCACGATCACCGAGCTCTGGCGGCAGACGCCTTAGTTCAGGATTGGTCGCAGTTCCGACTACCTTATGTGTTCCCACCTCTGGCATTGTTGCCCAGAGTGCTCCGCAAAATCAGGTCCGACTGCCGTTGCGCCATTCTCGTCGCTCCAGACTGGCCAAGGAGGTCGTGGTACCCGGATCTGTGGCACCTCACGGTAGGACAACCGTGGGCGCTACCAGGCCGTCCAGACTTGCTGTCTCAAGGGCCGTTTTTCCATCTGAATTCTGCGGCCCTGAACCTGACTGTGTGGCCATTGAGTCCTGGATCCTAGGGACCTCAGGTTTATCTCATGATGTTGTTGCCACCATGAGACAGGCTAGGAAACCATCCTCCGCCAAGATCTACCACAGAACGTGGAAGATATTCTTATCTTGGTGCTCTGCTCAGGGAGTTCTCCCTGGCCATTTGCATTGCCTATTTTTCTTTCCTTCCTGCAGTCTGGGTTGGAAAAAGGTTTGTCGCTCGGCTCCCTTAAAGGACAAGTCTCTGCGCTATCCGTATTCTTTCAGAAGCGCCTGGCGCGACTTCCTAAGGTACGCACGTTCCTGCAAGGGGTTTGTCATATCGTTCCCCCTTACAAGCGGCCATTGGAACCCTGGGATCTGAACAAGGTTCTAATTGCTCTCCAGAAGCCGCCTTTCGAGCCTATGAAGGAGATTTCCTTTTCTCGGCTTTCACAGAAAGTGGCTTTTCTGGTGGCGGTCACGTCTCTTCGGAGAGTGTCCGAGCTGGCGGCGTTATCTTGCAAATCTCCCTTCCTGGTGTTTCACCAAGACAAGGTAGTACTGCGTCCAATTCCAGAGTTTCTTCCCAAGGTGGTATCTTCCTTTCATCTCAATCAGGATATCCCTTTACCATCCTTGTGTCTGCATCCAGTTCACCAATTTGAAAAGGGTTTGCATCTGTTGGACCTGGTGAGAGCACTCAGGATCTACATTTCCCGCACGGCGCCTCTGCGCCGTTCGGATGCACTCTTTATCCTGGTCGCTGGTCAGCATAAAGGGTCGCAAGCTTCCAAATCCACCCTTGCGCGGTGGATCAAGGAACCAATTCTTCACGCCTACCGTTCGGCTGGGCTTCCGACTCCTTCTGGACTGAAGGCCCATTCTACCAGAGCCGTGGGTGCGTCCTGGGCATTACGGCATCAGGCTACGGCTCAGCAGGTGTGCCAGGCGGCTACCTGGTCGAGTCTGCACACTTTTTTACCAAGCATTATCAGGTGCATACCTATGCTTCGGCGGATGCCAGCCTAGGTTGACAAGTCCTGCAGGCGGCGGTGGCCCACCTGTAAGAAAGGGCTGCCTGACAGCCCGATCACGAGGTATTATTTTACCCACCCAGGGACTGCTTTTGGACGTCCCAATTGTCTGGGTCTCCCAATTAGGAGCGAAAAAGAAGAAGGGAATTTTGTTACTTACCGTAAATTCCTTTTCTTCTAGCTCCAATTGGGAGACCCAGCACCCGCCCTGTTTTTTCTTAGGGTATTTGTTTTTCGGGTGCACATGTTGTTCATGTTGATAAGTTACGTTCTCCGATATTGTTTATCGGATTGAATTTGTTTTTGAAACAGTTATTGGCTTTCCTCCTTCTTGCTTTTGCACTAAAACTGAGGGACCCGTGCTCCCACGGGGGGGTGTATAGCCAGAAGGGGAGGGGCCTTACACTTTTAAGTGTAGTACTTTGTGCGGCCTCCGGAGGCATAGCTATACACCCAATTGTCTGGGTCTCCCAATTGGAGCTAGAAGAAAAGGAATTTACGGTAAGTAAACAAAATTCCCTTCGTTGGGGGCTGGAGGTTTTGGTGTTTCATTCCACGCATGTCATTGAAGATTAGTACAGTCACAGCCTGAATTGGCTGATAACGGAGACCAATCGTCTTACATTCTGCAATAATCATGTCCCTGCAGCCGGAGCCTCACAGGTGAAGTGGAACAAAAAGAACGCAAACTGCCTCGCCACAAGTCACGACGGAGACGTGAGGATCTGGGATCGGAGGGTGCGTGCTCCTCATTCTCCAGAAGGAAAAGCCTTAAATTTGGCCATTGTGAGGAGGGGGCTGGCTTGGGAAAATAGGGGGGGCTGGCCTGGAGAGAAGGAGGCAGTGAGGACGAGCTGACATGGGGAGAATGGTAAGTGAGGAAAGAGGGGCCGGTGTTGGGACTGGGCCTTGTTTGGGATAAAGGCCGGTGGAGGCAGAGGGGCCGGAGTAGGGACCGGGCCTTGTTTGGGTGAGAGGCAGGTGGAGGCAGAGGGGCCGGAATAGGGACCGGGCCTTGTTTGGGGGAGGGGCCGGTGGAGGCAGGGGGCCGGAATAGGGACCGGGCCTTGTTTGGGGGAGGGGCCGGTGGAGGCAGGGGGCCGGTGTGGGGACTGGGCCTTGTTTGGGATAGAGGCCGGTGGAGGCAGAGGGGCTGGTGTGGGGACCGGGCCTTGTTTGTGGGAGAGGTCGGTGGAGGCAGAGGGGCTGGTGTGGGGACTGGGCCTTGTTTGTGGGAGAGGTCGGTGGAGGCAGAGGGGCTGGTGTGTCGGTGGAGGCAGAGGGGGCTGGTGTGTCGGTGGAGGCAGAGGGGCTGGTGTGGGGACTGGGCCTTGTTTGTGGGAGAGGTCGGTGGAGGCAGAGGGGCCGGTGGAGGCAGAGGGGCTGGTGTGGGGACCGGTCCTTGTTTGTGGGAGAGGCCAGTGGAGGCAGAGGGGCTGGTGTGGGGACTGGGCCTTGTTTGGGAGAGAGGCCGGTGGAGGCAGAGGTCCCCGGTGTGAGGACTGGGCCTTGTTTGGGGGAGAGGCCGGTGCAGGCAGAGGGGCCGGTGTAGGGACCGGGCCTTGTTTGGGGGAGGGGCCGGTGGAGGCAGGGGGCCGGTGTGGGGACTGGGCCTGGTTTGGGATAGAGGCCGGTGGAGGCAGAGGGGCTGGTGTGGGGACCGGGCCTTGTTTGTGGGAGAGGTCGGTGGAGGCAGAGGGGCTGGTGTGGGGACTGGGCCTTGTTTGTGGGAGAGGTCGGTGGAGGCAGAGGGGCTGGTGTGTCGGTGGAGGCAGAGGGGCTGGTGTGGGGACTGGGCCTTGTTTGTGGGAGAGGTCGGTGGAGGCAGAGGGGCCGGTGGAGGCAGAGGGGCTGGTGTGGGGACCGGTCCTTGTTTGTGGGAGAGGCCGGTGGAGGCAGAGGGGCTGGTGTGGGGACCGGTCCTTGTTTGTGGGAGAGGCCGGTGGAGGCAGAGGGGCTGGTGTGGGGACTGGGCCTTGTTTGGGAGAGAGGCCGGTGGAGGCAGAGGTCCCCGGTGTGAGGACTGGGCCTTGTTTGTGGGAGAGGCCGGTGGAGGCAGAGGGGCTGGTGTGGGGACTGGGCCTTGTTTGGGAGAGAGGCCGGTGGAGGCAGAGGTCCCCGGTGTGAGGACTGGGCCTTGTTTGGGGGGAGAGGCCGGTGCAGGCAGAGGGGCCGGTGTAGGGACCGGGCCTTGTTTGGGGGAGCGGCCGGTGCAGGCAGAGGGGCCGGTGTGGGGACCGGGCCTAGTTTGGGAGAGGGTCCGGTGCAGGCAGAGGGGCCGGTGTAGATTATGGTCTTACTTTTCGTTATTGCCCCTATGTACACAATACGCGGCGGCAGGAACCATCCTCTGCTAATGAAATGAATCTTGTTCCAGAAACCCGGCACTGCGGTGGAGTACATCGCCGCCCATTTGTACAAGATCCACGGACTGGACTGGCACCCAGACAACGAATACGTCCTAGCGACCTCCAGCCAGGACAACTCTGTGAAGGTGAGGGGTGCAGCCGCACCTGGAGGGGTCCAGTGCCCCCGGCACCAGCCCTATAACCAGTAGATAGAAATACAGTAAAGGGATTGAAGTCCCCCAGATAAGTAACATCATTGTTCTAATTGCTGCCCCCCTTCTACAGATACTGAAATGTAATCCATTATGCTAATTAGGGGGCTCGGTGCATTCTGGGTGTGGCCGGGTTTCAGTGCACTGCTCTGCCCTTTGGCTTTGCACGCCCCGCCTCCTGCACTGGTGATTGACATATCACTTATCTGGGCAGACAATCCTTATTCCAGGCAGGCTAGAGCTGTCAATCATCAGAGCGGGAGGCAGGATATGCAAAACTAGTGGGTGGAGTGGTGCGCTGAGCCGCTTAGCCACACCCAGGGTGCACCAATCTCCCTAATTAGCATATTTCATCACTCTGTTTCCCGCCAGGTCTTATCTGGACTTACAAGCTCCTTGGTGACTCTGATCATCCTTTTTCTTCCAGTTCTGGGATTCTCGGCAGCCCCGGAAGTGTCTGAATGTGTTGGCGTGTCAGGTGCCGGTGTGGAAGGCGCGGTACACGGTGAGTGCCGGGTGTGAACGCCACCTACCCACGTGTATATACATAGCCACCTTATATGCTCGTAGTCTGCCAGGGTCATCTGGTCCCTTTGTAGACGTATTGTAGTAATATGGGTGGTCTTCATCACATCCCCCCCACTGCAGAAAGCCGCTCTGTAGGATCTGCTGCCTCCGTTACACCCAATACATGGGACATTGACTTCAATGGATGAGGCTGCACCTCCCTGATGGGGGCTGTTGTCTCATGTGCACTGGGCAGGGGTGCGTTGTTTACTGTGGAGTATCCCTTTAATGCTCAGTTGACCCCAGACCACTCTGAACCAGATTTCTTGCATTCTCCTGAAATGTGATGGGAGACGGTCCCCATTGTTGAGCGCAGGCACCTGACAAGCGGCCCCCTGTAATCGGTTGACGTCTGTGCTCCACAGCCCTTCAGTAACGGCCTGGTCACAGTCATGGTCCCGCAGCTGCGCAGGGAGAACAGTCTGCTTCTCTGGAACGTCTACGACCTGCACTCCCCGGTGCACATCTTCGTGGGACATGACGACGTGGTGCTGGAGTTCCAGTGGAGAAAACAGAAGGAAGGTCGGTGCCTGATTTATATCTGCCCCCCCCCCCCCCCACAGCAGAATCAGAGGGGCCGGGGTAACGGCTGCACGGGCACACACAAGACCCCCATTGCTGGGAGTGGTTACTTATCCAGACACTTGCTACAAATACAATCTACATGTAGAGAGAAGGCCGAAATCCTCAGTGCAGGCGGCATCAGAGAATTGCCCAAAAAATCAGTAATGTATGTACACAGTGACTGTACCAGCAGAATAGTGAGCGCAGCTCTGGAGTATAATACAGGAGGGAACTCAGGATCATTAATGTAATGTACACAGTGACTG